>NW_004444314.1:396915-398132 GCF_000243295.1 Trichechus manatus latirostris
TCTAGCTAGAGCAATAAGGCAAGAAAAAGAAATAAAGGGCATCCAAATTGGTAATGAAGAAGTGAAACTGTCCCTGTTTGCAGATGATATGATACTATGCATAGAACCCTAAAGATGCCACGAAAAATCTACTAGAACTAATAGAAAGATTCCACAGAGTATCAGGATACAAGGTAAACATTCAAAAATCAGTTGTATTCTTATATAGCAGTAAGGAGAACGATGAAAAGGAAATCAGGAAAACAATACTATGTTCAATAGACCCTAAAAAGATAAAATATTTACGAATAAATCCGACCAGGGATGTAAAAGACTATACAAAGAAAACTACAAAACACTACTACATGAAACCCAAAGGGATCTACATAAATGGAAAAACATAGCATGCTCATGCATAGGCAGACTCAACATTGTGAAAATGACAATTCTACCCAAAGCAATTTACAAATACAACACAATCCCCGTCCAAAAACCAACAACATTCTTCAAAGAGGTGGAAACACAAATCATTCACTTTATATGGAAAGGGAAGAAGCCCCGAATAAGTAAAGCACTACTGAAGAAGAAGAATAAAGTTGGAGGACTCACACTACCTGACTTCAGAACCTAGTATAAAGCTACAGTAGTCAAAACAGCCTGGTACTGGTACAACGAAGGATACATTGACCAGTGGAACAAAATTGAGAACTCAGATGTAAATCCATCCACCTACAGTCACCTGATCTTCGACAAAGGCTCAAAGTCCATCAAATAGGGAAAAGACAGTCTTTAACAAATGGTGCTGGCAAAACTGGATATCCATCTGCAAAGAAATGAAACAGGACCCATACCTCACACCGTATACAAAAACTACTTCAACATGGATCAAAGACCTGAATATAAAGCCTAAAACTATAAAGTTCCTAGAAGAAAAAATAGGACCAACTCTTCAGGCCTTAATATATGGCATTAACAGGATACAAACCATAACCATCAATGCACAAACCCCAACACATAAGCTAGATAACTGGGACCTAAAAAGCAAACACCTATGCTCTTCAGAAGACTTCACCAAAGGAGTAAAAAGAGAACCTACAGACAGGGAAAAAAATTTTGGACAGTACAAGTCAGACAAAGGTCTACTCTCCATAATCTACAAGAAAATCCAACACCTCTACAACAAAAAGACAAATAATCCTATTAAAAAATGGGCAAAGGAAATGAACAGACACTTCACC
>NW_004444314.1:399847-404676 GCF_000243295.1 Trichechus manatus latirostris
CACCTGAAGTACAATAAAAAATAAAAAATAAAAAATAAAAAAAATCATCTGTATGAAACCAAATAGTCTACAATTACTTTAAAACAAAGATGAAAATGTAAGGGACAGGAAAACTAGATTAATGGAAATGCAACAACCAGAACAGAAATATTGAGAATATTCACACATTATAAAGAATGTAACCAATGTACCTGAACAACTTGAGTAGAAATTGTTGAATGGGAACCTAAACTGCTATGAAAATCTTAATCAAAAACAGAATAATGTATTATTTTAATAAAAAAGAAATGTGATTACATAGCAAAATAAAACATGTGGTTAAAGAAAACATCCTTAGTAAACGATATTTCAACTGATACCTAAAAGGTGAGTACTATTTATTATGAAAAGGGGTGGATGTGTGAGGGCCTAAGATTCATTCCAGAAAGATTGAATGGCACGTGCAAAGGCCCAAGAACCTAGTTGGCTGAGTGCATGGCATAGCTGAGGCCAAGAACAAGGTCAGTGAGGCTGAAGCAAAGTGACCCCAGGGAAGTGGTGCAAGATGAAGCTGAAAAAGGTATGAGACCACACTGAAGTTATTGTTTTTAGTCCATTTATTTTTTGTTCCCATGTTAAGGATTTTGACCTTATTTTAATAAAAATGAGAAGACAATAAAATGTCTGTGTTTTGAAATTATTATTATGGCTGAAGTGAAAAGATCAAACAATTTGGTGGGAAGAAACAGGGATAAAAAGAGGCTATACGGAGCTACCAAAAAGAAAAAGGCAATTACGGTGGTCAGGTAAGAATAGATAATTGATGGTAGCTGGAAGTGTAGGAAAGGTGAACATCAAGGAAAAATCCTTAAAATATTATCCAGATCTTTATAAATTGCATTATTACAAGCAGCAAGGCTGGTTTTATAACATCTTAGCAGTTCTCTCCCTAAAGATGAGTAAAGAACTCCTCTCATTGGTTCTGGTAGGTGGTTCCAGAAAAGTGATCTAAAGTACAGATTGGGTCACTAGGTTCCAGTTTTGACTGTTTTAATAACTATCTCAAAGACCTCAAGCAAGTCATTCGCTTCACACCTCCACTTAGCGCGCTTGTGGAAAATCAATTGACCATAGTTGTATAGGCTTATTTCTGGACTCTCAGTTCTATTCCGCTAGTCTATATATCTATCCTTATACCGGTATAAGACGGTTTTGATTATTGTAGTTGTTTAGTACATTTTGAAATCAGGAAGTGTGAGTTCTCCGTCTTTGCTCTTTTTAAGGTTGCTTTGGTTATTGTGGAAATCCTGGTTGCATAGTGGTTAAGAGCTATGGCCACTAACCAAAGGGTAGGCAGGTCGAATCCACTTGGTGCTTCTTGGAAACCCTATGGGGCAGTTCTACTCTGTCCTATAGGGTCACTATGAGTCCGAATCAACTCAACGGCAATGGGTTTGGTTTTTTTGGTTTTGGCTATTGTGGGCCCTTGCAATTCCATATTAATTTGAGGATTTTTTTCCCCATTTCTGCAAAGAACCTTTTGTAATTTTGATAGAAATTGCATTTAATCTATAGGTCACTTTGGTATATTGACATCTTAACAATATTAAGTCTTCCAATTCATGAACATGGGATGTCTTTCCATTTATTTAGACTTCCTTTAAATTCTTTCAGGGATGTTTTATAGTTTTCATTGTACAAGTCTTTCACATCCCTGATTAAATATATTTCTAGAAATTTTATTATTTTAGATCCTATTATAAATGAAATTATTTTCTTAATTTTCTTTCCATGTTGTTCATTATTGATATATAAAAACCTAGCAATGAGCTTTGTGGTTTGACCTTATGTCCAACGTCTTTGCTCAATTCATTTATTAACTCCTGTAGCCTTTTTGTGAATTCTTTGGAGTCTTGCATATATAGAATCATGTTGTCTATAAAAAGGGAGGATTTTACTGCTACTTTCTCAATTTGGATAAATTTTATCTGTTTTTTTTTTTCTTGCTTAATTGCTCTAGCTAGAACTTCCAGTACAATGTTGAGTAACAGTTGTGAGAGTGGGAATCATTGTCTTGTTCCTGATCTCAAGGGGAAAGCTCTCAGTCTTTCTCAATTTGGTACAATGTTAGCTGTGGGTTTTTCATAAATTCCTTTTATTAGATTGGGGGATTTTCCTTATATTTCTAGCTGTCTGAGTGTTTTTATCTTGAATGAGTGTTGGATTTTGTCAAATGCCTTTTCTGCATCAATTGAGATTATCAGGTGGTTCTTTTCTTTTATTCTACTTATGTGATGTATTACTTTGATTTTTCTAAGGTTAAACCAACCTTGCATTACTAGGATAAGCCCCATTTAGTCATGTGTATAATTCTTTTAATAGGCTTTTTAATTCAGAGTGCTAGTATTATGTTGAGGATTTTTGCATCTATATCCCTAAGAAATAGTAATCTGTACTATTCTTTTTTTCCTTGTGTTTTTGTATCAGATTAATGTTAGCCTCTTAGAATTAGTTAGAAAGTCTTTTCTCCTCTTCTATTTTTTTAGAAATATTTGAGAAAGATTGGGGTCACTTCTATAAATATTTGGTGGAAATCCATCTGGTTCAGCTCTTTTTATTTACGTTTTTGATTACTGATTCAATCTCTTCATTTGTTATGAGTTTGTTGATATCTTTTTGTTGTTGTTACGAGTCGCTGTAGGAAGTTTGTGTGTTTCTAAAAATTTCTCCATTTAATCTTGATTATCTAATTTGTTGCCATAGAATTGTTCATAGTATGCTGTTATGATCCTTTATATTTCTGTAAGGTTGGTTTTAATCCACACGTTCATTTCTGTTTTTAGATATTTGCATCTTATTTTTTTGTCAGTCTAGGTAAAGGTTTGTCAATTGTGTTAATCTTTTCAAGAAAGCCATCTTTTGGTTTCAATTCCCTCTGTTGTTTTTTCTGTTCTTAATTTATCTCTGCTCTGATCACTGTTATCTCCTTCCTTCTGATTGCTTTAGGTTTGGTTTGCTCTTCTTTTTCTAGTTCCTCCAGGTAAGATTTAGATTATTGTTCTGAAATCATTTTTCTTTTTAATTATTTATTTCTTTTTTCTTTCTTCCTTTTTCTTTTTTTTTTTTTAATTGTACTTCAGGTGAAAGCTTACAGAACAAATAGTTTCTCATAAAACAGAAGTACACATGTTGTTTTATAACATTGGTTAACAACTCCACAACATATCAACCCTTTAACTTCTCAACCTCTTTTTTTTTGGTGAAAATATACATAGCCAAAGATACACCATTTCAAAAATTTCTACATGCACAGTTCAATGACATTGACTACGCTCTTCCAATTGTGCTGTTATTCTCACTTCAGATGAAGGCTTACAGAACAAAACAGTTTCTCATTTAACTGTTACTACAAACGTTGCCCTATGACAATGGTTAACAATCTCACAACACATCAACAATATCCTTACTCAACCTTGTGTTCTCTATCACCAACTTCCTTGTCCCCTTCTGCATTCTGACTCTTGTCACTGGACTCCTGTACCTCGTTAGTCTCATTTGCTTTTACGGGGCTGTCCACTCCCAGGCTGAACAGTGAATCTCAGAGGTAACTTCACCAATAAGCTAAAAGGGTGTCTGGGGGCCATACTCTACGGGTTTCTCCAGTCTCCTTTAGGTTAATAAACCTGGTCCTTTTTGTGTGTGTTAGAATTATGTACTACATCTTTCTCCAGCTCTGTCCAGAACCCTCTGTTGTGGTCCTGGTCAGAGCAGTCAGTGGTGGTACCCGGGCACCATCTAGCTGTACTGGAGTCAGTCTGGTGGAGGCCTTGGTAGCTGTGGTCTATTAGTCCCTCGGACTGATCTTTTCCTTGTATCCTGTTCTCTTCATTCTCCCTTGCTCCCAAAGGGATGAGACCAGTGGAGTATCTTAGATGGCTGCACACAGGATTTTAAGACCCCAGACAATACTCACCAAGGTAGAATGTAGAGCATTGTCTTTATAAGCTGTGTCATGCCAATTGAGCTAGATATTCCCCGAGACCATGGTCCCCACAGCCCTCCGCCCAGCAATTCAGTCCCTCAGGGAGTTTGGATGTGTCTATGGGGCTTCCATGACCTTTCCTAGTACAAGTTGTGCTAGTTTCTCCTGTACTGTGTACTCTCTCACCCTTCACCCAAGATACCACTTATCTATTGTCTATTTAGTATTTCCTCCCCCCACACCTCCCATCCCTGGTAACCAACAAAGATTGTTACATTTTGTGTGTGAACTTTTTCATGGGTTTTTACAATAGACGTCTCCTACAATATTTGTCCTTTTGTGGTTGACTTATTTCACTCAGCATAATGTCTTCCAGTTTCATCCATGTTATGAGATGCTTCACAGATTCATTGTTGTTCTTTCTCATTGCATAGTACTCCACTGTGTGTATGTACCATAGTTTGTTTATCCATTCATCTGTTGATGGGCATCTAGGTTGTTTCCATTGTTTTGCTATTGTGAACAAGGCTGCCATGAAAATAGGTGTGCATATGTCTATTCGAGTTTTGACTCTTATTCGTCTAGGATATATTCCTAGGAGTGGGATTGCTGAATTGAATGGTATGGCTATTTCCAGCTTTCTGAGTAAGGGCCATATCATTTTCCAAAATAGTTGTATCATTTTGCATTCCCACCAGCAGTGCATAAGTGTTCCTATCTTCCCGCAAGCCCTCCAACATTAGTTATTTCCAGTGTTTTTGATTTGTGCCAGTAATGCCGGGTGCGATGGTATCTCATTGTGGTTTTAATTTGCATGTGTCTAATGGCTAGTGATCGCGAGCATTTCCTCATGTGTCTGTTGGCCATT
>NW_004444314.1:408878-413135 GCF_000243295.1 Trichechus manatus latirostris
GGATTTCTAATTGTTGTCTTTGTATAATTTCTAGTTGTGAATTTATTTTGGCATTTTGTTCCTGCATTATTTTCCTGAATTCTTCCAATTTTTTGTCCATATTTTCCAAGAATTTGTCTATTTTTTCCTCGTGTTTATCAGCTTTTTGCCTCAGTTCTTGGAGAATTTTGAGTATTAGAGATTTGAATTCCCTATCAGGTAGTCTAGTGCATTTTCTTCCAGAGGAGAGTCATCTCATGTTTTATTCTGGACGCCTACTGGAACCATCCTGTCCTGTTTCTGTAAATGTTTTGTTATTGTCTGCCGTCTTCAGAGCATTCAGTAGTTATTTTTCTCATTTATTGATTGTAGATTTGTTTGTTTCATCCCTTTTTAAAAAAAATTGACTATGTCTGAGTAGGCAGACTGTGTGTTCTTTGTTGTTTGCTCGTCTGTGGGCAGAATACTTTTCGCCTCCTTCTTCAACTGGCAGGGTCAGTCACTCAGATATGGTACGGCAGGGCAGGTCTAGCTGAAGAGGAGTTACTGGGATGGTTTGTTCGTGGCACTTTCTACAGCCACCAGAGCTGGTTGGTAATCAGTGCAGGGCAGGTTCCAGTAGGCCGTGCCTGAGCTGCTTGGTGGTGTGATGTCAAGCGCACAGTGCAGGTAAGCAGGATGCAGCAGCGAGATTGTTATGTGTGGAGCTAAGATGGATATGGGAGAGAGGAGAGAGGAACATGAGCCAAAAACATACAAACAAACAGAAAAGAATGCTAGGGGAGCTTGCCGTTGGAATGGAGAGATGAGAGACTATGAAATGGAGAAAAACAGAAAGGGGAAGAGAAAGAAAATTAAAGAATGAATAAATAAGAAGCAGAAGGGTTGAAGAACCACAAAGTTCCCAGGGATCCCACCTGTGCAGCTATGATTTCTGGGGAAGTTGCTCTCAGGTGTTGCAGTACAGCCTGGCTAGAAGGTGTAGAGGTATACAACGCCAGGTATTCAGGGAACAGAAAGAGAAGGGAGATATATAGAGAGATGAGAAACTGAGCAATGAAGAAAGACAAAAAGGGAAAAAGAGGAAAAAGAAAAGAAAACAAATTGAAAAAAAAAATGAAAGGCCCCCAAAGAAACAGAAAAAAAAAAATTAAAAAAAAAACATAAAAAGAAATGGTCTCAGGGATCCCTCTGCACTTCTGTGGAAGCAGAAGGGGAGTCTCCCTGCCACGCAGCTCAGCCTGGCCAGAAAGTGCTCCCAACTCAAGAAAAGGAAAATTAAACAAACAAACAATTCAAAACAAACAAATGAACAAAAGTCTCAGGATCCCACCTGAGCGACAGCCCAAACTGGAAAGCAGTTCCACACTTGAATGGAGCTCCACAGCCCCTCAGGAAGAAGCAAAGATGGCGCACGGAGCCAGGTCCTTGAGCAAAGGGAGGGGGAGGTGGCGAGAGGCAAGTAAGAAGTCAAAGAATGAGGAAAAAAAAGCAACACTAGCAGCCAAGAAATGGCACTCAGAGAGCCAGCTAGTGCGGGCTGGTGTTTCTAGACAAGAGACTGTGTCCATGGGAAGCAGAGGGGGCCAAGTGTGGCTGAAGAAGGGTAGAGAGTGGCAAAGCGTATATCAGAAATTACCTGAGCTGTGCAGCCTCTCAGGAAGGAGTAAAGATGGCGCACGGAGCGAGGTACTTGAGCTAAAGGAGGGAGAGGTGGGGAGAGGCAAGGAGGAAAGAAAAAGAAGCGGAAAAAAAGCAACACCAGCAGCCAACAAATGGCACTCAGACAGCCACCCGTTAGGGTGTGTTTAATCCAAGCAGCTGCTGCTTCCCGGTCAAGAGGCTGTGGTTGCGGGGAAGCAGAGGAGGCCGAGTAGGGGTGAAGAAGGGTGGCGGGTGGGAAAGTGTTTATCACCAATTACCGGTTGTTTTGTCTCCCGCTGGAAGCTCCATAAGGCTGCTTTCTCGTACCCCGTTTGCTGGTCTCTGATAGGAGTCCAAGAATGCGGATCCGTGCTGCATTAGCTATTAGGTGACCTCTGCATGAATCTCTCCTCGCTCTCCGTTCTCTATCAGTTTTCTCACTCCATTTGGTGCTTGGCTGAGTTCTTTATCTCTTCATTTGATGTTTTAGGGTTTCAGAATTGTTGTATTCTCTGTTCGGATCAGTTTTTCGGATCTTTGCTGTGGAGTGACGGCGTAACACTTCTGCCTAAAGCGCCATTTTTTTCCATTTTTCTTTTTTAATGTAAGCATTTACAAGTATAAATTTCCCTCTGAGCACTCCCTTTGCTACATCCTACATGTTTTGGTATATTGTGCTTTCATTTATCTCTAATAATTGCCTGATTTCTCTTTTGATTTCTTCTTTGACCTCTTGTTTGTTTAATAGTGTGCTGTTTAATTTCCATATATTTGCGTATTTTCCTGTTATTTCTGTTATTGATTTCTAGTTTAATTCTACTGTGATTGGAGAAGATACTTTGTAATATTTCAACCTCTTTAAATTTATTGAGACTTGTTTTGTGACCTAGAATATGATCTCTCCTGGAGAATAATCCATGTGCACTACAGAAGAATATGTATTCTGCTGATATTGGGTGGAATGTTCTATATATGTCTGTTAGGTCTAGCTGGTTTATATTGTTGTTCAAGTTCTCTATGTCTTTATTGATAGCCTGTCTGGATGTTCTATCCATTATTGAAAGTAGGTATTGAAGTTCCAAATACTATTGCAGAAATGTTTAGTTCTCTCTTCACTTAATTCTTGTAGTGATTGCTTCATATATTGTTGGGCTCTCATGTTAGTGCATTTGTATTTAAGATACAATGCTATCTCTTCTTGATGAATTGACACTTTCAACATTATATAAGCCCTCCTTTTCTTTTATAACATATTTTGACTTGAAGACTAATTTTTCTGCTGTTAATATAGTCAGTCTAGCTTTTTTTTGGTTACTATTTGCATGGGATATTTTCCTTGTACTTCAGTGAAAACAAAACAAAACTTCTCCTCCAGTCTTTGCAACTTGGCTTTATGTCAGGGTCCTCTTTCAACCCTTAGGCTTGTTACAGTATGCTTAGGGATTTGCACAGGTGAAAACAGTGTGTTCGTACGTGTTTGCTGCACGTGCATTACCTCAGCATTCATGTGTCTTTCTCAATTTCCTCTTACACATGGTGGTTTTGAAATCACTCATTTTTGCAATAAATTCTCACTCTGTGTTCTTCTTCAGCTCTTAGGAGTTAAATGTATGCTCCAATTACACTGTTTAGTCCTAGATAATTAAGAGTGGTCACAGCCATCAGTCGTTGCTCACTGCTCTCTTGCCTGCTCCTCATGAGCACTGAGGTAGGCCAAACCAAGGGAAATAACTGCTTCAGTCCCTCAGGCACCTCACAGACAGATCAGAAGAGACACCCAAGAGTCCACCAGCAAAATATGCCCTACTCACCTTAGAGCAAGAGATTTGGACTCATCTTTGATAATGTGGACTACATACTGCTGTCACCACTTCCATCGCCACTGCTAAGCTGGGTGGAGTAGAGGTGAAGACAGTAGAAAAAGAAGTGTTTCTACTCTTTAAAAGTTAATCTTTTTCTTTATTTCATGTTTGTTTAACACTGCTTGGTATTCTGAGCTTTATAGGGTTGAGTCTACAGAGTTTTGGTTGTTTTCCCTGGTAATTATGTAGCGAGGACAGGAACATGGAACTGCGAATACCACCAACTTCCAGGAAGTCCACTCAAATGATTTCTGACAAAGATACAAAATCAATTCAATGGGAAAAAATATAGCATTTTTAACAAATCGTTCTGTAGCAATTGGACCACCATAAGCAAAAAAATGAGCTTCGACCTAGGTCTCAAAGCTCATATAGAAAGTAACTCAAAATGAATCATAGACTTAAATGTAAAACTTAAAACTGTAAAACTCAGAAAAAAATAGAAGAAAACCTTCAGGATCTATGTGCCCATGAAAGTAAAAATTGATAAATTGGACTACAAAATAAAAAAAAAAAAAAAAACTACTCTGTATAAGTTCCTTTTAAGAGATTTTGAAGATAAGCCTATACTAATGCAAGATGTTAATAATAGGAGAAACTATTCAGCATGGATAGAGGGTATATGGGAACTCTCCATACTTTCCATGCAATGCTTTTGTATACCTAAAATTGCTAAAAAAAAAAAAAAAAAAAAAAGTCTATTGAAAAAAATAAGCCACAGACTGGAACAATGTATTTGCATACTACATATCTGACAAAGATCTTATGTCTA
>NW_004444314.1:413497-434393 GCF_000243295.1 Trichechus manatus latirostris
TGAGATGATATCTCATTGTAGTTTTGATCTGCATTTCTCTAATGGCTAATGATCGTGAGCATTTCTTCATGTGTCTCTTAGCCGCCTGAATATTTTCTTTGGTGAAATGCCTGTTCATATCCTTTGCCCATTTCTTAATTGTGTTATTTGTCTTTTTGGTGTTGAGGTTTTGCAGTATCTTATAGATTTTAGAGATTAGACGCTGATAGGATTTGTCATAGCCAAATTTTTTTTCCCAGTCTGTAGGCTGCCTTTTTACTCTTTTGGTGAAGTTTTTTGATGAGTATAAGTGTTTAATTTTTAGGAGCTTCCAGTTATCTAGTTTATCTTTCGGTGTCTGTACATTGTTAGTATTCTATTTATGCCATGTATTAGGGCCCCTAGCCTTGCCCTGTTTTTTCTACTATGATTTATACGGTTTTAGGTTTTTATTATAGGTCTTTGATCTATTTTGAATTAATTTTTGTGTATGGTGAGATATGGTCCTGTCACATTTTTTTTACAGATGGATATCCAGTTTGCCAGCACTATTTGTTAAAAAGACTGTCTTTTCCCTATTTAATGGACTTTGGTCCTTTGTAAAAGGATCAGCTGACAATGTTGTTGTTAGGTGCCGTTGAGTCAGTTCTGACTCATAGCTACCCTACATACAACAGAATGAAACACTGCCCAGTCCTAGGTTGTTATACTTGAGCCCATTGTTGCAGCCACTGTGTTAATCCATCTCATTAAGGGTATTCCTCTCATTCCTGTCCCTCTATTTTAACAAGCATGGTATCCTTCTCCAAAGACTGGTCCCTCCTAAGAACATGGCCAAAGTATGTGAGACAAAGTCTTGCCATCCTTGCTTCTAAGGACTACTCTGCCTGTACTTCTTCCAAGACAGATTTTTTCATTCTTCTGGCAGTCCACGGTACATTCAATATTCTTTGCCAATACATAAATTCAAAGTCATCAATTCTTCTTTAGTCTTCCTTATTCATTGTCCAGCTTTCTCATGTATATGAGGCGACTGAAAACACCATGGCTTGGGTCAGGCGCACCTTAGCCCTTAAAGTGATGTCTTTGCTTTTTAATATTTTAAAGAGGTCTTTTGTAGCAGATTTGACCAATGCAATGCATCCTTTGCTTTCTTGACTGCTACTTCCATGGGCGTTGATTGTGGATTACAGTAAAATGAAATCCTGGACAACTTCAATCTTTTCTCCATTTATCATGATGTTGCTTATTGGTCAATTTTCGAGCGTTTTTTTTTTTTTATGTTAAGGTATAATCCATACTGAAGGCTGTGATCTTTGAGCTTCATCAGTAAGTGCTTCAAGTCCTCTTCACTTTCAGCAGCAAGGTTGTGTCATCTGCATAACGCAGGTTGTTAAGGAGTCTTCCTCCAATCCTGATGCAGTGTTCTTGTTCATATAGTTCACCTTCTCAGATTATTTGCTTAGCATACAGATTGAATAAGTATGGTGAAAGGATACAACCCTAACACACGCTTTTCTTGACTTTAAACCACACAGTACCCCTTTGTTCTGTTCAAATGATTGCCTCTTGGTCTATGTACAGGTTCCTCATAAGCACAATTAAGTATTCTGGAATTCCCATTCTTCACAATGTTATCGATAATTTGTTATGATCCACACAGTGGATTGACTTTGCATAGTCGATAAAACAAAAGTAAACATCTTTCCAGTACTTTCTGCTTTCAGCCAGGATCCATCTGACATCAGCAATGGTATCCCTTTTTGCATGTCCTCTTCTGAATTTGGCTTGAATTTCTGACAGTTCTCTATGTACTGTTGCAACCACTTTTGAATGATCTTTAGCAAAATTTACTCGTGTGTGACATTAATGATATTGTTCAATAACTTTTGCATTTTGTTGGATCACCTTTCTTTAGAATATGCATAAATATGAACCTCTTCAGTAAGTTGCCCAGGTAAATATCTTTTACATTTCTTGGGGTAGACAAGTGAGCACTTCCAGTGCTGCCTCTGTTTGTTGAAACAGCTCAGTTGGTATTCTATCAATCCCTGGAGCCTTGTTTTTCACCAATACCTTCAGTGCAGCTTGGACTTGTTCTTTTTTTTTTTTTTATCACTTTTTTTAAATTATTTTCTAATTTTTTTTATTGTAGTTTAGATGAAGATTTACCGAACAAATAGTTTCTCATCAAACAGTACACATATTGTTTTATGACAATGGTTAACAACCCCGTGACATGTCAACACTGTCCCTTCTCAACCTTGGCTTCCCTATTACCAGCTTTCCTGTCCCCTCCTGCCTTCTAGTCCTTGTCCCTGGACTGTTGTGCCCCATTAGTCTCATTTTGTTTTATGGGTCTGTCTAATCTTTGGCTGAATGGTGAACCTCGGGAGTGACTTTATTACTGAGCTAAAAGTGTGTCCAGAGACCATACTCTCGGGGTTTCTCCAGTGTCTGTCAGGCCAGTAAGTCTGGTCTTTTTTGGGGAGTTAGAATTTTGGTCTACATTTTTCTCAAGCTCTGTCCGGGCCCCTCTGTTGTGATCCCGGTCAGAGCAGTCAGTGGAGGTAGCCGGGTACCTTGTAGTTGTACTGGACTCAGTCTTGTGGAGGCCGTGGTAGTTGTGGTCCGTTAGTCCAGTACTTGTTCTTTAAATACCATCGGTACTTGATCATATGCTACTTTCTGAAATGTTTGAACATTCACTGATTGTTTTTGGTACAGTGACTCTGTATTACTTCTATCTTCTTTTGATGCTTCCTGCATTGTGCAATTTTTTGTCCACAGAATTCTTCACTATTTGAACTTGAGTCTTGAGTTTTTTCTTCAGTTCTTTCAGCTTGAGAAATTCCAAACATGTTCTTCCCCTTTGGTTTTCTAACTCCAGGTCTTAGCACTTGTCATTATAATACCTTAATTTCTTTGCTCAAGCTGCCCTTTGAAATCTTCAATTTAGCTCTTTTACTTCATCCTTTCATCCATTCTACTTTAGCTACCTGACATTTGGGAACAACTTTCAGTTTCTCTTGTGACATCCATTTTGGTCTTTTTTTTTTTTTTTTCTTTCTTTCTTTCTCATCTTTTTAATGACCTTTTTCTTTAATCAGGTATGATGTCCTTGATGTCATTCCACAACTTGTCTAGTCTTTGTTCATTAGTGTTCAATGTGTCAGATCTATTCTTTAGATGGCCTCTAAATTTACGTGGGATATACTCCAGTTCTTACTGTGTCACTCGTGGACTTATGTCAATTTTTTTCAGCTTCAACTTGAACTTGCATATGAGCAATTGATTGTTTATTCCACAGTCAGCTCTTGCCCTGGTTCTGACTGATGATGTTGAGATCCTCCATCATCTCTTTCCACAGATGTAGTCTATTTAATTCCTGTGTAGTCCCTCTAGAGAGGTCCTTGTGTATAGTTGTTGTTTATGTTGTTGAGAAAAGGTATTTCCAATGAATAACTTATTGGTCTTGCAAAATTCTATGGACAATCTCCTGCATCATTTCTATCACCAAGTCCATGTTTTCCAACTACCAATCTTTCTTCTTTGTTTCCAACTTTAGCATTTCCATCACCAGTAATTTTCAATGCATCTTGATTGCCTGTTTGATCAATTTCAAACTGCAGAAATTGGTAAAAATCTTCAATTTCTTCATTTTTGGCATTAGTGGTTGGTGCATAAATTTGAATAATAGTCATATTAACTGGTCTTCCTGGTTAGCATATGGATATTTTCTTATCACTGACAGCATTGTACTTCAAGATAGATCTTGAAATGGTCTTTTGACAATGAATGCAACACCATTGCTCTTCAATTTGTCATTTCCAGCTTAGTAGACCATATGATTGTCCAATTAAAAATGACCAATGCCAGTCCATTTCAGCTCACTAATGGGTAGGGTATCAATGTTTATGTGGTCCATTTCATTTTTGATGACTTTCAATTTTCCTAGATTCATACTTTGAACATTCCTCTTTCCAATTATTAATGGATGTTTGCAGCTGTTTCTTTTCATTTTGAATCATGCCACATCAGTAAAAGAAGGTCCTGAAAACTTGACTCCATCCATGTCACTATGGTCGACTTGACTTTGAGGAGACAGTACTTCCTCAATCTTATTTTGAGTGCCTTCTACTCTGAGGGTCTAGTTTTCTGGCTCTATGTCAGACAATGTTCCACTGCTATTCATGAGGTTTTCACTGGCCAGTTTTTTCAGAAATAGACTGCCAGTTCTTTCCTCCTGATGTATCTTAGTCTGGAAGATCCTCTGAAACCTGTCCACCACGGGTGACCCTGCTGATAGTTGAAATACGGGTGGCATAGCTTCCAGCATCACGGCTACGTGCAAGCCACCACAGTATGACAAACTGACAGATGAGTAGTAGTGGTTTTGTATAGATGCCCTTTATTATGTTGAGGAATTTTCCTTCTATTCCTTTTTTATTGAAAGTTTGTATCAGGAATGGGTGTTGAACTTTATCAAATGCCTTTTGTGAGTCAATTGAAATGATTATGTGATTATTTTCTTTTGTTCTATTTATGAGGTAGATTACTTGATTGATTTTCTAATGTCGAGCTATCCTTGCATACATGATAAGAATACCACTTAGTCGTGGTATATATTGATTTGATGCTGAATTCTATTGGCTAGAATTTTGTTGAAAAATTTTGTGTGAATATTCCTGAAAGATACTGGTCTGTAATTTTCTTTTTTTATTGTGGTGTGTTTGATTGGCTTTTGTATCACAGTTATACTGGTTTCAAAGAATGAATTAGGTAGCATGCCTTCCTTTTCTCTGCTCTGAAATAGTTTCAGTAGTACTGGTGTGAGTTCTTCTCTGCATTTTATGTTTGGTAGAATTCTCCAGTGAAGGCATCCAGGTCAGGGCTTTTATTATGTTGGGAGTTTTTTTTTTTGTTTTTTTTTTTAATTATTACCTCTTCAATATCTTCTCTTGTTATGGTCTGTTCATATTTTCTATCTAGCATGTGTTAGTTTAGGTAGGTAGTGTGTTTCTAGAAATTTGCCCATCTCCTTTATGTTCTCACATTTGTTGGAGTACAATTTTTCATAGTATTCTGTTATGATCCTTTTTATTTCAGTTGAGTCGGTCGTAGTGTCTCTCATCACTTTTCTTATTTGGGTTATTTGCTTATTCTGTTTTTCCTTTGTTAGATTAGCCAATTGTTTGTCAATTTTGCTGATCTTTTCCAAGGACTAACTTTAGGTCTTGTTGATTCTTTCTATTGTTTTTCTGTTCTATAATTCATTTATTTCATCTCTAACCTTTATTATTTCCTTTCTTCGGGTGCCTGTTAACTTCTTTTGCTATTCTCTTTCTATTTGTTTGTGTTATAAGGGAAATGTTTTGGTTTTGGCCTGTTCTTCTCTTCATGTGTGTGTTTATTGCTATAAATTGACCTCTGAGCACTGCCTGTGCTGTGTCCCAAAGGTTTTGGTATAATGTGTTTTCATTCTCATTTGATTCTAGGAATTTTTTTAATTCCCTCTATGATTTCTTCTATTACCTAGTTGTTGTTAAGTGAAGCGTTATTCAGTTTCTATGTATTTGATTTTTTTACCTTACTCTTCCTATATTGTTATTTACTTTTATAGCATTATGATCAGAAATAACGCTTTGTATTATTTATCTGTTTTGGATTTTATTGAGCTTTGCTTTGTGACCTAAATGTGGTCTATTCTGGAGATTGTTCCATGTACATTGGAAAAGAATATATACTTTGCTGCTGTTGGGTGGAGTGCTGTGTATATATCTATGAGTTGGTTGATAATGTCCTTTAGATTTTCTGTATCTTTGTTGAGTTTCTTTCTAGATTTTCTGTCCTTTTCTGAGAGTGGTGTGTTGAAGACTCTGACTGTTATTGTAAAACTGTCTATTTCTCTTTTCAGTGCTATTAGAATTTGTTTTATCTATTTTCGAGCCCTGTCACTGCCTGCATAGATACTTATTAAGGTTGTGTCTTCTTGGTGGATTGTCCCTTTAATCATTATATAAGGTCCTTCCTTGTCCTTCTGGTGTATTTCACCTTAAAGTCTATTTTATCTGAGATCAGTATTGTCACTCCTTGTTTTTTTGGTACATTTTGCTTGATGTATTTTTTTCCATATTTTGATTTTTAATATATTTATGTTTTTGTGTCTAAAGTCTGTCTCTTGTAGACAGCATATTGATTTTTTTAATACATTCTGCCACTCTCTGTCTCTTTACTGGTGCATTTAAACCATTTACATTCAGTGTGATTATCGATAGATATGAGTTTATTGCTGTCATATAGTTGTGCTTTTTTGTGTGTGTGTGGTGATGACATTTTCTTTGTTCCCCTTACTTTCCTGTGCTGAGTTTCTTTTGTTTGTGGATTTTTCTTTTTTCATTTCTTTCATTATTATAGATTTTGTGTTTACTGGGTCTTTATATCTTTCTTCTGTTTTATTTTGATGAGTAGGTTTGTTAACTTTCTTTGTGGTTACCTTGAAATTTACCTTTAACTTCCTAAGTTTGAATCAGTCTTCTATTACTTGATACCATCTTGGCATCCTCTGCATTTGAGAGTTCTATCCTATTCCTTTTATTCCACCATTTGTTGTTTGAACATTATCATCATTTACAGATTGACTTTTCTGTTTCCCTATTTTAAGTCTTTAGCTTTGTTTTATTGTTGAGAGTTCTGTACCTAGGTTGGTATCTGGCTGATACTCTCCTGTGTCCTAGACTCTATTGTCTGATTTTGTTGGTTGTCTAACAGAAGGACTCTCTTTAATATTTCTTATATGTTTGGTTTGGTTTTTATGAATTCCTTTAATTTGTGTTTATCTGGAAGTGTTCTAATTTTGCCATCGTATTTGAGAGAGAATTTTGCAAGATATATTACTCTTGGTTGGAAGTTTTTTTTTTATTGAAGGTTGCCTTCTTGCCTGCATTTTCTGCTTGTAATCAGAGCTTTGTCTTATTGTTTCCCCTGTGTAAGTGACTTTTTGTTTTTCTCAAGCTGCTCTCAGGATTCTTTCTGTGTCTTTGGTTTTGGCAAGTGTGATGATATGTCTTGGTGACTTTCTTTTGAGATCTATTCTATATGGAGTTCGTTGAGCTTCTTGGATGGTCAGCTTTTCATCTTTCATGATATTTGGGAAGTTTTCTGTCAGGAAATTTTCAACAGTCTTCTCTATGTCTTCCTTTATCTCCCCCCATTATGAAACTCTGATCATGCACAGATTTTTGCTCTTGATTGTGTCCCACATAATTCTTAGTTTTCTTCACTTATCTTCATTCTTTTCTCTGATTTTTCCTCAAACAATATGGTAACCATGGATTTGTCTTCCATATTGCTGATTCTGTCTTCCATTGTTTCAAATTTGCACCTCAAACTTTCTATTGAGTTGTCCATTTCTGAAATTTTGTTGTGCATCTGTTTGGATTTCTAGTTGCTGTTTTTGTATGATTTCTAATTTTTTTTTTGACATTTTGTTCTTGTATTATTTTCCTAATTCTTCTATGGCTTTTCTGTGTTTTCCTTGATTTTGGCTGTTTCTGTTGGTTTTTGCTGTGTTTTTCATGATTTTGTCTATTTTTTCCTTGGTTTTATCTGTGTTTTCCTTGATCTTTTCCCTAGTCCCTTGAGAACCCTAAATATTAGTCTTCTGAATTCCATGTCATGTAATTCCACTGCATTTTCTTCTACCAGAATGACATCTGATTCTTTATTTTGGTCAACTTCTGGAGCTATCTTTACCTGCTTTTTTGTATGCGTTGGTATTGTCTGCTATCTCTGAGACATTAAGATATTATTGCCTTTCTTTATTGAGCATACGTTCATTTGTTTCAGCCTATTTTTTTTGTTTTGTTTTGTTTTGTTTTGTTTTGATATATCAAAGCAGGAGGGCCAGGCATGCTTTGCTGCGTGCTTGTCTGTGGGCACAATAGGTCTTACCATTTATCCAGGTGGGCAGTACAACAGTAGGTAGGCTGGTTTGGTGAGGTGACTGAGGGCAGAATGGGTGGGCACTGTCTACCTCCTTATGTTGGTTCAGCAGCATGGGAATGTTCACAGCCCACTGCCAGATGGGTGTGGGCTTCTAATGGGGAGTGGTACAGGTCCTCTTCCCACCACTTAGCAGTTGGTCGTGTGGCAGGAAGGGAACAGTATGGGCTTGTTGTGGCAGCAGTCTGAGTGCTGGGCACTGGCAGGAAGGGAGAAGGTGGCATTTGGGGCTAGGTGGGAAGGAGAAAGAAAAGAGAAAGAAAGAAATATGTATGCATGTTGTTATGGGAGTCCTGGTGGTGCAGTGGTTAAGAGCTTGGCTGCTAACCAAAAGATTGGCAGTTTGAATATACCAGCCACTCCTTGGAAACCCCATGGAGCAGTTCTACTTTGTCATATAGGGTCGCTATTAGTCAGAATTGGCTCAATAGCAACTGGTTTGGTTTTTGGGTTTTGGTATGTTGTTACAACTAGATACACACCAGACTATTGACATTGGTTTCCTAAGAGATGGGATTATTGGGGAAAAGTCTGTTTCTTTTTTTTTTTAATTTATACATTTCTGTATTGCTTGAAATATTGCAATAAGCATCTATATTTTTGCAATTAAGAAAAAAATATGACCAATAAAACCTTATATTTTGGGAGGAAAAGTCTACTGTTAATTACACATAAAGTGAAGGATGATTTATTTGAAGACTTTGTGCATCTATGAGTAGGTTTAGGGGCTCACATGGAGGGTGGCTGCATTCCATTAGGGTCTTCCACTTCCCGCATAACTAGCCCAGCCTCTGATGTACTTGATGAAGTCCCTTGGATTCTGTTAATCATGGTTTGAAAACAACTGCACTACATGGAATCAAAGATTTTTCCATGTCCAAGACTATTGAATAGAATTGAATCTCAAAGTCAGAGAGAAGATCCCAGTGAATCAAGCTGAGCAGAAAGTTTAGGATGATCTCTTTAGTCTTTCTACTACTAACTGCTAATATACCACTTGTATGGGCCCACATGGTCTATTGTAATTTTGTAAAATGTGGCCTAGGCACAACCATCCTTGCTGGAGTTTATGCCCCAGCTCTAGGTCCATGGTCTCTCCATGTAACCACATGTCAGCAAGTTCTGACACAGTGAGATCCACATTCTTCATAGTAGTCCGATAGTATCTCCTCCAGAAAGACAATTACAGTCAAGTTCCTAGAAGTCTTCTAGATTCAGGGAAGCCTGCTGTGCAGCAATACCCACTTATTTTCACAAATTTAATTGCAGAGGTGCATAGCACACTTTAAAAAAAGAAAAAGCCTATGTATTTAGGGCCCTGGAATTGTAAGTGTGTGTATACATATATATATACATGTATGTACATACATATAGGTATGTACGTGTTATATATGTACTTTGTGTGTATATATATATATATATATAAAACAACCCCATTGCTGTCGAGTCAATTCTGACTAATAGAGACCCTATAGGACAGAGCAGAAATGTCCCATAGGGTTTCCAAGGCTGTACATCTTTACAGAAGTGGACTAACACATCTTTCCCCCCTGGAGCAGCTGCTGGGTTTGAACCACTGACTTTTAAGTTAGCAGCCAAACATTTAACCGCTGCATCACCAGGAATTCTCTGTGTGTATATATATATTACTCATATTATAAATAATACATAATATTCCCTCTCTCTCTCTCCATATATTATATATATATATAATATATGCATATGTATATATAAAATGTTGCCATCAAGTCGATTTGATTTCAGGGTTCTTAAAGTGTATACACATACATATACACATAATACATATATACATATATAATATATACATGTGTACACATAATATTCTGGGGTAGAGAATACAGTGTGCGTGTGTGTGTGTATATATATATATATACACATATATATTCTCTACCTCAGAACATTTGGTTCTGAAGGCAAATGAAATAGACCATTTTCATGGTCAAAAATGTTGTTTATTTCAGGCAGAATTTTCTCAAGTAAAATCCATTTCACCTATTTTCATTGCTTTCTGGAGATGGCCTTGTTGCAAAGGGGAAAAAGGCACAAACAAATATACACACAGCAGGAGCTGGAACATTCTTTCATGTTCCACACATAATTAAAAACATAATACATTTTCCATTCTGTGGCACAATCAACTGTTCTCCAATCAAATTTAATCCTATGACCTTGAAAGGCTTCAATCATAATGGAAAAAGAAGGGACAGGATGCTGGGTTTGAGATCTTGGGAGTGAGAAGATTCTTTTATTGTGAGCCAGAGTTCTGAAAGTGAATTAATCTGTTCTTACTCTAAAGAGGCAAAGGACCCTTGGCTGCCCAGAGATGCTCAAAATTGAGTTTTTTTGACAGGGGCAAATCTTGGGCCTTTACAGTCACGAATGACAATAAGAAAAGAAAGAAATCTTCAGATAAGTGTATGTGAAAATGGTTCAAAATCCTAAAAAGGTAGTCAGAGTAGAAAACATATCCCCTGGCCCTAATGGTTCAGCATGAACCATAGTGTCTGTTTGGAATGTGCAAAAGATATTGCACAATTTCAAGTTTTGACAGAAAAGCATTAAAAATTTTCCCATTTAAAAAACAACAACAAACACATACCTTTATTGTTGAGAAAAGATAGGATAGGAAGAAAAATAAAAATGTACCCATAATCCTACCCTCCCAAAATAATATCTATTAACATTTAAAGCTATTTTCTGCATTTATGTGTGTATATTTTATTACTTTTTATATGTATATCATGTCCCACATATCCTGGTTTATAGGCAGTTTTCTTTACTTATTAAAGCAAAATAGCATTCCTATGTTATTACAGACTTTCCTAATAGCAGAGGCCATGGGCATAAGTTTGAATCTGAGTCTTTCTCATACGCTTTGTGTGTGACCTTGGACAACCTCTTAACAACCCTCAATTTTAATTGTCTCATTTTACAATGGTAGCATGAATAATACAGGCTGTGATATTTAATTTTATGTTGTTAACTTGACTAGGCTATGGTTCCCTGTTTGGTCGAACACTAGTCTAGATGGTGTTATGAAGTAGTTAAAAAAAACAAAAACCAAGCCCATTGCTGTCAAGTTGATTTCGACCCATAGCGACCCTATATGACCCTATGAGTCCCATGAAGTAGTTATGTGTGATCAAATCAGTGATCTTCAGTGAAGCAGATTATCCTCCATAATGTGGGTGTGCCTCAGTCAGTGGAAGGTCTTAAGAGCAAAAAGGGAGTTTTACTAGGGTGTGTTCTGCCTCCAGACTATAAACAGATACTTTGGCAGAACCTCTCTTTACTCTTCTTTTTCCATTGCCTGACCTGATTTTGTCACTCAAGATTTCAATGATCTCCAGTCTCTTACCTGACCTACCAATTTGGAACATTCCAGCCCTATATAATCACATGAGTCGATTTCTTAAAATCTCTCCCTTTCTCTCAATCTCTATCTTCAGTAGCTGAGTGTTTAACCATTTGTACTACCCAGGAACTAACTCTCTCTCTCTCAATATATTCCTTAAAAAGGACAATCAAATGAGAAAATCCATACAATATGCTTAATAATTCATGACACATTAAATGACAGTAAATTTAGTTAAGCATATGATTTTATACATCAATTTTAGTTCATTCTATGTTTGTGTAACAATTTACTTAACAAAATCACTATTGTTAAACTTTTAAATCATATCAAATTTTCATTCTTAAAAACTAGAATTAAGATATTATGCATTAGTTGATTCGTATTTTTTGCTATTATAGTCTTAGGATAGTTTCCTAGAGGTGAGATTACTGTACTGTTATTTTCTTTTAAAATTATATTAATACATATGAATGTTGCTTTCTAAAGGAGTTTATCAATAAACTTGTTGCACTAACAACATGTAAGTATGCTTCTCTCAAACTCTGAAGAACCGAGTACTGTATTTTATTTTTCTCAAATCAATACCTCTTCATCATAGAAAACGGATATCATTGGTTTAATTATTCTAATTTATTTTTTTTTTCAGTTTTACTTGTTGCTTGTATAAGATCCCTTATACTTTTTTTTAATGAACCCTCTCATCTTTTTATAAAAGAATAAGTATTCTGTTTGGTGATGAATCAATTATATGTATACCTTGTGGTATTGAGAAGTACAACCTAGCCAGTACTTTATAAATGTTTTGTTTTCCTTCCAAATTAAAAGAATAAATGTAGGCATATCTATTCTTACCTAGGTATATTATTTGCTTGTGTTGGACTGACAGGTTGTTTATAAATAACATCATAAATTTTTAAACTTACCTCATGAAGTGCTCAAATTTATAGTAAAATCTAACCAGGTATCATGGCTTAAATTATGTTATATCAAAAAACTTCAGTGTAATGAAAAGGAAAAAATTTTTTTTCGAAATAGTTGCTTAATTTTTAAAACTAAAAGACGCCAATGTTTATGTTGTTTGCTTCTTTTACTTTCTAAATTATTTTGATGATTTCATTCTGCTTACCACTCCACCATCTGTAAGTTTGCTAATGCCATTTCCTCTGCCTGAAGTGTCCTCACCAACAAAATCCTGCTCACCATCCAAGACACAAATCTAGCCCCTCTTCTCTGCACAGGTTCCCATGAGCCTCTCCAAGCCAAGCTGATAGCTACATGCTGTATCATCACACATCATAGCATTTACACAGTTTAGGGATTACTTACTTTGGTTTCTCATTCCTCCAATTCTACTGAGAGATTCTTTACGAAAGGAGTTATCTTATTAATCTATGTATTATTCCCACCCAGATCAATACTTGGCTTTGAAAACATGTTTCTTAAATATTAATGTTGAAACAGGTTTCACTCAGAATTAGGGGGAGGGGTATATCAGACCTCAAGCACGTGGCACTATCTGGAGTCCAATCTCCATGAGGAACCTTGTTTTAGTGACCTTCTCTAGGAATAAGAGTTCTCATAGTTCTCTCTCCTCCTTGGCCACCCAGGGCAATCAGCATGCCCTCGTGCAAACAGCCCAGTACTCCTCACGGGTGGTTATATGGAATTGTGTAATTTTTGCATTTTCTAGTGGTGGTCATGGGGCAGGATCTAAATATAGTCTAGAGTCATGGGACACAAGTTACCATTCAGGAGTGGATGCTGGTTGGTGAACTGAGAACCAACAGGAAGGCAGCAATATAAGATCTCTGAGGATAAGATAAGGTCCAAGACGGCATAGGCAATCTTGCTGCTTCTGTATCTGCTAATAATACCCTTGTCAATTGTCATATCATGTGAGTTGTGTGGTCATGAAGATAGAGTGTTGGGGGAAGGAATAGAAATATGCTGGAAAGGGAGAGAATTACACAATGTTGTAGTTGGAAAGCAATTTTTATATTATATCACCCTAATTTTCTTTCAAAGGTGTCTGGGTGGCTCAAACAGTTTGACAAATTAGGCTGTTCAAACCCATCCAGTGCTCTGTGGAAGAAAGTCCTGAGAACTGCTTCTGTAGATTGTAGCCACGAAAAACCTATGGAGCAGTTATACTATGTAACGCATGGGGCACCATGAGCTAGGGGCTGACTCACCTGCAGCTAACAACAAGTATCTTTTTAGGTTTGATGCAACCATAAAGTTTCAATGACTCCAGCAGAAAGTATGTGGACAATTTATACTTACTATATTGAGAAAAAAATTGTCTCTTTTTCTTTACATTATGCATGCTTCCAGGATGCCAAGGCTGCACAAAGATTGTTCTAGGAGAGGTAACAGTTTGTTGAATGAATGAAAGATCCAGTAATTTATAGCACTGCTAAAAATACTATTTACCAGTGAATACATACATAATTTTATTTTTACTTTTCTCATTATACTTAGGCCTTTGGCATGGCATTTTTACTTTATAACAGATAACAGATAGATCATTTAGCTTTGCTTTCATTTGTTTTTTATCTTCTCTTCTTAGAATGAAATGTCTATGAAGTCTTAAATCTATTTTTTTAACTTCTGTTTCCTGGGCAGCATTTATTATAGAACATGACACAGAGCAGGTTGTTATTAATTTCTCATTGAATTAGTAATGTTTAGATTAAAAAGAAACAAACAAATAACACCGGACTTGGGCACAGGACAACAATGGATTCATCAATGTAATGATTTGTGCTTAATTTACTTGCTCAGCTGTGCTAATGGCTACCTGCTTGTCACATTATCAATCAGATTGATGTTGCAATGATTTAAACTTGAACTCAAGGCACTGAAATTACCAGATTATTTGGTCTTTTTTTGATTAAATTGACAGTAGCATGGTCATTAAATCCGTTGTTTAACAGTTGATTTTTATTTATTTAATTGGGATAGGTTCTTTTGTAAGCCATGAGATTGATGTCTGATTGTGTTAAGATTCATTTTGTCTTAAAATATTAAAGAGTCATTGATTGAATCAGTCAGGGTTCTACCAGAGAAGAAAAACTAGTAGGATATAGATATCTAAATGTAAATGATCTTTATTACTATTGACTCATAGCAACCCTATAGGACAGGGTAGAACTGCCCCATAGGGTTTCAACGGAGTGGCTGGTGGATTCGAACTGCTGACCTTTTGTTTAGCAGCCAGGCTTTTAACCACTGCCCCACCAGAGCTCCATATTAAATATAGTACTGGATATATAGCCACTGGAATCCCTAGGTGGCACAAATGGTTAAGCTACTAACCTAAAGATCAGCAGTATGAATCTACCCAGAGTAACCTCGGAAGAAAGGTCTGGCAATCTACTTACAAAAGATCTGACATAGTGGGGTCACCATGAGTCAGAACTGACTGAACAGGCAACTGTTTTAGAATGCTTTGGTTTTATATAGCTTCCGCAATAAGTCAAGGAAAATAGAGAAAAATAAATTGAAGACATACGACTGGGAAAGAGTGAAATAAAACTCTATTTGAAGATAACATGATTGTCTATATAGAAAATACCAAGGTATCTACAACTAAATAAATAAATTTATAGATAAATAGATAAATTCCAGAACTAATAAAAGATTTCAGTAAGGTTGCAGGATATAAGATCAATTCACAAAATATCAATCACATTTCTATACACTGAATTGTGGAAAACAACATTATAAACACAACACCTTTTATAATTGTGCAAAAAAAAAGAGAACTACTTAAGTAAAAATCTAACAAGTACAAGTTTTCTCTGCTGATAACTACACAAAGCAGATGAAAGAAATGGAAATAAACAGAGACAGATTGTGTTCATGGACACTATCTTGCATAGTAAAGGTATCAATTTTCTCTAATTTGATCTATAGGTTTATACACTTCCTATGAACATATTAATGTTTTTAAACATAGACAAACTTACTCCAGAATTTATGTGGAAAAGTGTGATAGTTAAGGTTGTGTGTCATCTTTGCTGGGCCATGAATCTCAGTGGTTGGGCAGTTATGAAGTAGTTTGGCAGCTAGGTAATGATGTAATCACCTCCATGATGAGATCAGGTATAATGTAATCATCTCCATGATGAGATCGGTTATGAGCAGCCAATCAATTGAAAGGTAGTTTCCTTGGGAGTGTGGCCTGCATCCAATATAGGTAGCTTTTCTGTCAAAGCTCCCTGGCTTTTGGTTGCTCTGAGTCCTATAGCTGGCTCCTGTTCATATCACCTCTGGTTCTTGGGACTTGAGCTAGCAACTTACCTGCCAATCTTGGGATTTGTCACCCTCTGCAGCCTGTGAGCCAGAGGCCCGCTGTCTGACCTGCTGATCTTGAGTTCACCAGCCCCTGCAGTTATGTGAGTCAGGAGATGCTTTCAGCCTGACCTGGACTTTGGACTTGCTAGTCTCTACAACTGTGTGAGTCATTTCCATGATGTAAATCTCTCTCTCTATGTTTATATTTGTACATGTGGTCGTTGAGGCTGTGTGTCAACTTGGCTGGGCCATGATTCTCAGTGGTTTGGCAGTTATGATGTAGTTTGGCAGTCGTATGATGATATGATCACTTCTATGATGAGATTTGATATAATGTGATCACCTCCATGATGAGATCTGTTGTGAATAGCCAATCAGTTGAAAGGGAGTTTCCATGGGAGTGTGTCCTGCATCAAATGTAAGTGGACTCTCTTACAAAGCTCGTGGGCTTTTATTCCCCCTGGATCCTGCAGTTGGCCCCTGTTCATCTCACCTTCATTTCTTGGAACTTGAGCTAGCAGTTTACCTGCAGTCTTGCCTGCCTATCTTGGTATTCATTAATCTTCACAGCCTGTGAGCAAAAGCCCTGCTGTCTGACCTGTCAATCTTGGGTTTGCCAGCCCCCGTGGATAAGTGAATTAGGAGAACCCTCCAGCCTGACCCACATATTTGGGACATTCAACCTCTGCAACCCTGTGAGCCATTATATACATTATATACATTTCTCTATATAAATAGTTACACACTTTACTAGTTTTGCTTCTCTAGAGAACCCAGCCAAAGACAAAAGATACAGGTCCTGGAATAGCTGAAACCATCTTAAAAAAGAATAAAGCATAAGAAACACTCTTCATAACATTAAGGCCTGCTATACAGCTACGAACATCATGCTTGGTAAAGTAGAGGGTCAGCGAAAAAGAGGAAGACCCTTAATGAGATGGATTGACACAGTGGTTGCAACCATGGGCTTAGGCATAACAACTATTGTGGGGATGGTGCAAGACTGGGCAGTATTTTGTTCTGTTGTGCATATGGTCACTATGAGTTGGAACCGACTGCATGGCACCTAACAACAACGTACAGCTACAGTGAAACGTTAGGTACACAGTTGTGTAGGACAGGATAGAGAACCAAGAAATAGACCTATGCAAATAGACTTAACTAATTTTTGACAAAATCAGTTCAATGGAGGAAATATTGTCTTTTTGACAAATAATGTTGCAGCAAGTGGATGTACATATGCAAAAAAGAGAAAAAAGTAAATAAAAACCCTTGATCTAAACTTCACATTTTATATCAAAATTATCTCAAAATAGATCACAAGAAAAAATATCCAGCATCATTAGTCATTAGTGAAATGCAAATTCAAACCACAATGAGATATTTCTACACAACTATCAGAGTGGCTAAACAAAAAATAGTCACAACACTAAATACTATAGAAGATCCATATGTTGCTGGCAGAAATGGTACAGCCACTATGGAAAATAGTTTAACAGTTTCTTATAAACTAAATATACAACTACCGTAGTACCCATCAATTGCACTTTTGGTCGTTTATCTCAAAGGAACGAAAAATTGTGTTCAAAAGAATTCCTATGTTCAAATGTTCACAGTAGCTTTATTCATTGTAGCCTAAAACTTGAAATAACCCACGTTTTTCAACATAAATGTTTAAATAAACTGGTACATGCATAACATGGTATTCTACTTTGAAATAAAAAAAATGAACTATTGATAAACACAATAATTTAGTCGAATCTCCAGTTCATTATGCAGAGTGAAAAAGCCAATCCTGAATGTATACATACTGTCTTAGTCATCTAGTGCTGCTATAACAGAAATACCACAAGTGGATGGCTTTATCAAAGAGAAATTTATTCCTTCACAGTAAAGTAGGCTAAAAGTCCAAATTCAGGGCATCAGCTCCAGAAGAAGGCTTTCTCTCTCTGCCAGTCTTCTCATCAATGTTTCCCCGGACTAGGCGCTTCTCCGCACAGGGACCTCAGGTCCAAAGGACTCACTCTGCTCCTGGCACTGCTTTCTTGGTGGTATGAAGTCCCCCTGTCTCTCTGCTCACTTCTATCTTTTATATCTCAAGAGATTGCCTAGGGACACAATCCGATCTTATAGATTGAGTCCTGCCTTACTAACACAACTGCCACCTATCCTCCCTCATTTACATCATAGAGGCAGGATTTACAACATACAGGAAAAATCACACAATACCTGGAATCAGGGCTCAGCCAAACTGATACACACATTTTCTGGGAGATGTAATTCAATCCATGATACATACGATATGATTCCACTTATTACATAACATTCTTGAAAAGACAAACCTATACAAATGGAGAATCAGTTAGTGCTTGGCAGAGCGCAAAGCATAGGTAGAGAAGAAGGTGGATGATGGATCTGTTGTGTGTCTTAACTGTATCAATGTCAATATTCTGGTTATAATATGCTACTACGGGGCAGTGGTGGCTCAGTGGTAGAATTCTCACATTCCATGTGGGAGACCTATGTTTGATTCCCAGTCAATGAATCTCATGCACAATCACCATCTGTCTGTCACTGGAGGCTTGTGTGTTGCTATGATGCTGAACAGGTTTCAGCAGAGCTTCCAGAATAAGGCACACTAGGAAGAAAGGCCTGGTGATCTACTTTCAAAACATCAGCCAATGAAAACTCTATGGATAACAACAGTCCAGCCTCCAACTGATCATGGAGATGGTGCAGGACTGGGCAATGCTACATTCTTTTGTGCTTGGGGTCACCAAACAAACCACAACTAAACATCAGTCAGATGACTAGCTAACAAGAACATATGTTACTATATTTTTAAAGTCGTAATCAATGGAGGAAACTGAGTAACAAGTACAGAGGAACTCTCAATATATTTGCATACAGCTACATGTATATCTATAATTTTCTCAAAATAAAAAGTTTAATGAAAAAAGTCACCATATTAATAAAATGTTTTAATGTACTCTCCTGAGTTTTTCTAAGAATAAATTCTTGAAACACAAAATAATTATCAAAGTCATAATTATAAATTTTTTTAATGGTATGAGCTCCAACATCTATAACACACATTTTAATTCACTAACATTTTTTAAACTGATAGATGTCAGGTATTTTTATATACGCTATTTCCTTTGATCCACATAGAAGTCCCATGAGTTAGGTAATACATTCTTCAAGTTAAAAGTGAGAGTACTATATTCTTCATGTTAAAGGATAGGAAACAGTTTTGAAGGGATTAGATGAGGTCACCAAGTTAATTAAGATCAAAGAGCAAAACTCTGCAACTGACTTCCTAATGCTGGGTCCTGCATTCTCTAACTGTGGAAATGGCTTCCCCCTATGCTAATCAAAAAAAGAAAGTTTTTAAAAATAAAGATTTTCTCTACTAGGAGCTTTATGAGTTTTAAAGGAAGGAGATGTTATGGTCTTTGACTTGGTATTTGGGGAATGAGATGGTTGTAAACAGTCAAGCATTTAAGAATGATAGCAAGGAGTGTCAGGCAGTCCAAAAACCTATTACTCTATGAAACAATAAAAATCTCCTTTCCATCTAGTCAGTTCTTCCTCACTGATATCCAATGTGTGTGAGAGAAGCATGTGCCCCATAGGGTTTTCAATGGCTGATTTTTCAGTAGTAGATCACCAGGCCTTTCTTTTGAGTCACTTCTGAGTAGACTAGAACTTCCAACCTTTTGGTTAGCAACCAAGTATGCTTTTCTTTTTCTTCCTAATCTTGTATTTTTTATATATTTATTTTTTATATTATACTTCAGGTGAAGATTTACAGAACAAATAGTTTCTCATTAAATAGTAGTGCACATATTATTTTATGACATTGGTTCACAAACTCACGACATGTCAACCCTCTCCCTTCTTGACTTTTTTTTTTTTTTGGTGAAAATATATACAGCCAAAGATACACCATTTCAAAAATTTCTACATGCACAGTTCAGTGACATTGAATATGCTATTCCAGTTGTGCTGTTATTCTCACTTTAGATGAAGGTTTACAGAACAAAATAGTTTCTCATTAAACAGTTAGTACACATGTTGCCCTATGAAAAATGGTTAACAACCCCACTACATGTCAACACTGTCCTTACTCAGCCTTGGGTTCCCTATCACCAGCTTTCCTGTCCCCTTCTGCCTTCTAGTCCTTGTCCCTGGACTTCTGTGCCTCATTAGTCCCATTTTGTTTTCATGGGGCTGTGCAATCCCCAGCTGAACGGTGAACCTCGGAAGTTACTTCACCACTGAGCTAAAAGTGTGTCTGGGGGCCATAATCTCGGGGTTTCTCCAGTCTCTTTTAGGCCTGTAAATCTAGTCTCTTTTGTATGTGTTAGAATTTTGTTCTACATCCTTCTCCAGCTCTGTCCAGAACCCTCTGTTGTGATCCTGGTCAGAGCAGTCAGAGGTAGCAGCCAGGCACCATTTGGTTGTACTGGACTCTGTCTGGTGGAGGCCTTGGTAGCTGTGGTCCATTAGTCCTTTGGACTAATCTTTTCCTTGTATCCTGTTCTCTTCATTCTCCCTTGCTCTCGAAGGCGTGAGACCAGTGGATTATCTTAGTCGGCTGCTCACAGGCTTTTAAGACCCCAGACACCACTCACCAAGGTAGAATGTAGAACACTGTCTTTATAAACTGTGTTATGCCGATTGAGCTAGATGTTCCCCGAGACCATGGTCCCCACAGCCCTCCGCCCAACAATTCAGTCCCTCAGGGAGTTTGGATGTGTCTATGAAGCTTTCATGACCTTTCCTTGTACGAGTTGTGCTGGCTTCCCCTGTATTGTGTACTGTCTCACCTTCACCAAAGATACCACTTATCTGTTGCCTATTTAGTATTTCCCCCTCACCACTGCCATCTCTGGTAACCAACAAAGATTGTTACATTTTGTGTGTGAACTTGTTCATGGCTTTTTACAATAGAAGTCTCTTACAATATTTGTCCTTTTGTGATTGACTTATTTCACTCAGCATAATGTCCTCCAGTTTCATCCGTGTTATGCGATGCTTCACGGATTCATCACTGTTCTTTCTCGTTGCATAGTACTCCATTGTGTGTATGTACAATATATTGTTTACCAATTCATCTGTTGATGGGCATCTAGGTTGTTTCCATCATTTTGCTATTGTGAACAATGCTGCCATGAACATAGGTGTGCATATGTCTATTCAAGTGACGACTCATTTCTCTAGGATATATTC
>NW_004444314.1:434878-435894 GCF_000243295.1 Trichechus manatus latirostris
CCTATCCATGAGCATGGTATGTTTTTCCATTTATGTAGATCCCTTTGGGTTTCTTGCAGTAGTGTTTTGTAGTTTTCTTTGTATAGGTCTTTTACTTCCCAGGTTAGATTTTTTCCTAAGTACTTTATTTTTTTAGAGCTATTTTAAATGGTATTGTTTCCCTGATGTCCTTTTCATTGTTCTCTTTGTTGGTGTATAGGAACCCAACTGATTTTTGTAGGTTTATTTTGTATCTTGCTACTCTGCTGATATTTATATTAGTTCCAGTAGATTTCTCATGGAGACTTTAGAGTTTTCTATGTATAGTATCATATCATCCACAAACAGGGACAGTTTAACATCTTCATTACTAATTTGTATGCCCTTTATTTCTTTTTCTTGCCTTATTGCTCTAGCTAGAACTTCCAGCACAATGTTAAACAGGGGTGGTGAAAAAAGGCATCCTTGTCTTGTTCCTGTTCTCAAGGGGAATGTTTTCAGCCTTTCTCCATTGACAATGATGTTGGCTGTTGGTTTTGTATAGATGCCCTTTATTATGTTGAGAAATTTCCCTTCTATAGCTATTTTATTGTGAGTTTTTATCAGGAATGGGTGTTGGACTTTGTCGAATGCCTTTTCCGTGTCAATTGAGATAATTATGTGATTCTTTTCTTTCCTTTTATTTATGTGGTGGATTACATTGATTGATTTTCTAATGTTGAACCATCTTTGCATACCTGCTATGAATCTTACTCGGTTGTGATGTATTATTTTTTTGATATGATACTGAATTCTATTGGCTAGAATTTTTTTGAGAATTTTTGCATCTATATTCATGAGAGATACTGGTCTGTAATTTTCTTTTTTTGTGGCATCTTTGCCTGATTTGGGATCAGGGTTATGCTGGATTCATAAAATGAATTCAAAGTTGTTGCTTCTTTTTCTAGGCTCTGAAATAGCTTGAGTAGTACTGTTACAAGCTTTTCTCTGAATGTTTTGTAGAATTCTCCATTGAAGGCATCTGGGCCAGGGCTTTT
>NW_004444314.1:436805-451602 GCF_000243295.1 Trichechus manatus latirostris
GGGGGGGGGTCTGACATTTTTTGTTCTTCTTACTCTCCTGTGCTGAATTACTTTCGTATGTGGACTTTTTTTTTATTTCTTTTCTTTTTGTAGGTTTTGTTTTTGCTGAGACTTTATGTTTTTCCTCTTTATTTTTATGAGTATGTTTGTTAACTTTCTCTGTGGTTACTGTGAAATTTACCCTTATCTTTCTAAGTTTGAAAAAATCTATTATTACTTGGTATTGCCTTGCCTTCCTCTCCATTAAAAGGTTATATAGCTACACCATTCTTTCCCTGTTTTATTGTTCTGATGTTGTTGTCATTTACAGATTAACTGCTCTGCTTCCCTCTTGTATTTCTTTTGGTTTTGGAAAGTCCTTGAGAGTTCATTTCCTAGATTGGTATTTGGCTGGTACTATCCTGTTTCTTAAGATTCAGCCTGTAAGCTGAAGTTATTTGTTCTCAGATCAAAGGACTCCCGTTAATAATTCTTGTAAATTTGGTTTGGTTTTTACATATTCCCTTAATTTGTGTTTATCTGGAAATGTCCTAATTTCATTATCATATTTGAATGAGAGTTTTGCAGGATATATTATTCTTGGCTAGCAATTTTTTTTGTTTCAAGGTTTTATATATTTCATCCCAATTGCCTTCTTGCTTGTATGGTTTCTGCCGAGTAATCTGAGCTCAGTTTTATTGTTTCTCCCCTGTATGTGACTTCTTGCTTTTCACGAGCTTCTCTCAGGATTCTTTGTTTGTTTTTAGTTTTAGAGAGTGTGATTATGACATGCTTTGGTGATTTTATTTTGGGGTCTATCCTATATGGGGTTCGTTGAGCTTCTTGGATGACCAGCTTTTCATCTTTCATGATATTGAGGAAGTTTTCTGTCAGCAGTTCTTCAGTGATTGTCTCTGTGTTTTCTGTTTTCTCCCCCAGTTCTGGAATTCTCATCACTGGAAAATTTTTGCTTTTCATTGTATCCCATCTAATTCTCAGGGTCTCTTCATTTTTCTTTGTTCTTTTTTCTTAGTTTTCTTCGAACAGATTTTTATCCAAGTGTTTGTCTTCAGTTCCACTGATCCTGCCTTCCACCATTTCAGATCTGCTCATGAGTCCTTCTATGACACTGTCCATTTCTGAAATCTTGTTGGTTTTATTTTGGATTTCTAATTGTTGTTTTTGTATAATTTCTAGTTGTGAATTTATTTTGGCATTTTGTTCCTGCATTATTTTCCTGAATTCTTCCATTTTTTTGAAATGCATTTCCATGAATTTGTCAATTTTTTCCTCATTTTTGTCTGCTTTTTGCTTCAACTCTGGATAATTCTAAGTATTAGAGATTTGAATTCCCTATCAGGTAGTTCTAGTGTCTTTTCTTCTACTGGAAAGTCACCTGGTGTTTCATTTTGGACACCTACTGGAACCTTCTTGTCCTGTTTTTGTAAAGGTTTTTATATTGTCTGCTGTCTTCGGGACATTCAGTAATTATTTTTCTCATTTATTGGTTATAGATTTGTTTGTTTCATCCTTTTTTAAATTTGGCTATGTCTGAGCAGGCAGGCTGTGTGTTCTTTGTTGTTTGCTCATCTGTCGGCACGATAGTTTTCATCTCCTTCTCCAATTGGCAGGGTCAGTCGCTCAGATATGGTACAGTAGGGCAAGTATAGCTGAGGAAGAGTTGCTGGGATGGGTTGTTTGTGGCACTTACTACAGCCACCAGGGTGTGTCAGTTATCAGTCCAGGCTAGGTTCTGGTAGGCCATGCTTGTGCTGTTTGTTGGTGTAATGTTAAGTGCATGGTGCAGGTAGGCAGGATGGTTGGAAAAGATTGTGATGTGTGGAACAGTGATAGATATGGGACAGAGGAGAGAGGAACAAGAGCCAAAAACATACAAACAAACCAAAAAAAGTGCTAGGGGAGCTTCCTTTGGGGTGAAGAGATGAGAGACTATGAAATACAGAAAAACAAAAAGGGGAAGAAGAAGGAAAAAGAAAGAAAAGAAAAGAATGAATAAATAAAATTAGAAAGAAAAAAGACCAGCAAAGCTCCCAGGGATCCCACCGGTGTGGCTATGAGGTCTGGAGAAGGTGTTCCCAGGTGTTGCAGTACAGCCTGGCTAGAAGGCATAGAGGTATTCAGTGCCAGGTATTCAGGGGACAGGAAGAGAAGGAAGGTATAGAGAGATGAGAAAGTGAGTAATGAAGAAAGACAAAAAGGGAAAAGAAAACAAAACAAATAAAAACAACAATAACAACAAGAAAAGCCCCCCAAAAAAACAGAAGAAAATAAAACCACAAAAAAAGAAATGCTCTCAGGGAGCCCTCTGCACATCTGCGCAAGCTGTGGGAGTAGTTCCCAAACCGCGTAGCACTGCCCAGCCAGAACAGCCTCCCAACTCGAGAAAAGGAAAAGAAAAGAAACAATTCAAAGCAAACAAACAAAAGCCCCAGGATCCCACCAGCTTGGCAACTGGGAAGCAGTTCAACACTCGAACGGAGCTCTTCAGCTCCTTGGGAGGAAGCAAAGATGGTACCAGGAGACAGATATTTGAGCAAAAGGAGGGGGAGGTGGTGAGAGGTAAGGGAGAAATCAAAAGAAGCAGAAAAAAGCAACACCAGTAGCCAACAAATGGCACCCAAGGAGTTGGTCAGTGTGGGCGGGTGGAATCCAAGGAGCTGGTGCTTCCCAGCCAAGAGACTGTGGCCACGGGAAACAGAGGAGGTCAAGTGGAGGTGAAGAAGCGTGGGTGTGGGAAAGCGTATATCACCAATTGCTGGTTGTTCTGTCTCCTGCTGGAAGCTCCGTGAAGCTTCTTTCTCATACCCCCTATTTGCTGGCCTCTGATAGAAGTCCAAGATGGTGGATCCGCACTGCATTACCTGATAGGGGACCTCTGCACGAACGTCTCCTTGCTCTCCGTTCTCTGTCAGTTTTCTCGCTCTATTTGGTGCTTGGTTGAGGTCTTTATCTCTTCATTTGATGTTTTAGGGTTTCAGGATTGCTGTTTTCTCTGTTTGACTTAGTTTTTTGGATCTTTGCTGTGGAGGGACGACGTGGTGCTTCTGCCTAGAGAGCCATGTTGCCAAAAGTTCTCTGCAACCAAGTATGTTAACTGTTTGAACCATCCGTGGAATCTAACTCTATGAAAAGACATAGCTGTTTCACAATTCCATTCAATAAACTTCTATTGAACAAACATTCATTGAGGACATATTGAATATCTGGTACTATGCTGTTCTCTGGGGACGTAAAAAAAAAGGTAATCAAAGCACTTGCTTTTAAGAAACTCAGATTTTAAGAGCTACAAACATGCAATCCTGTGCAACAGACTGCATGGGTACAACCAATAATGATGACCAGCCTGGAAGTTATGTTCAAAGCATATATCTGCAAGGCTTCTGATCTTTCAACTATTTCCCTCATCTTCTAAGTTAGCCTGAAACTAGGGAAAATATTGACAAGTTGGCCTAACCACCTTACTATTTTATAGACATAACATGAGGATGGAAATATAAACTAGTCTTGCAGAAAAGTTAGCTTCTTGCTTCACTTGACTGTAAGGGCTATAATATTGATTTATATGTTGGTCATGACGCTCAATCATTTAAAGAAAAAGATAAATACTATTGCTATTCATTATTATTCCAGTTCTTTAAAATAAAAACTTTCCAATATTATATTTTATTTGAGGTACTAGATCTCTAAGCATCTAGGCAAACTAACACAGCTTAAGAAAACCTGCCTGTGGTATCATGGCATAGGAGGCTAATATGACCTTCTCAAGAAGTTCACGGCACCACTGTAGCAATGGCAATGAGGCAAACAACAGAATGATTTCAAGTGAAATTAATTTTTTAAAAAATTCTTAAAAGTACTAAGATTAAGAGAGCTAAAGCATATGAGTGGGTTACACAATCAGGCTGCGTAGACAGAAAAGTGAAATTAGAATGCTAAGAATAAATAATCTGCAGTGCCAAAAGACACATTCATAAAATATGCACAAAATGCATTGTTCATTGTGTATATGCACTGTGAAGCACTAAAAATAGGTTTTTATTTCTCAGCACCATTTCGGAGGAAGAAACACCTATCTGTGCACATCTGTTGCCTAGACAGAAAGAGCCTTAGGATATCAGGTTCTTGGAAAACTCTGGAATATGGCGGGGTGGAGATGGATAGACAGATTTGGATAGATGAACAGAGGAAGACACATTTTATATATAGGAACCAAACAGAACAATGGAGAGTTCAACTTAAGTAAAGAAGGGCCTTTATGTTGAGGAAAAGTGAAACATCAAAGTGGATCTAAAAGCTGAGTAAAAATTAGGGAGAATTATATGAAGGAAAAAAATGTGTCACACCCGAGCACACTATAATTATTAAACTGAATTCACAACATTGTAATCTTTTGTGATTCATTCACTGGAATATGTGATAATTTTGATAGCAGGTGAAAGAGTTGAGATGTTTTATGGTGAAGTGAAAACAACATTGGGCTAGTAATCTACAGAAAAAAAATCCCATTGTTGTTGAGTCGATTCCAACTCATAGCAACTGTAAAGGGCCAAGTAAAACTGTCCCGTAGGGTTTCCAAGGCTGTAAATCTTTATAAAAGCAGACTGCCACATCTTTCTCACTTGGAGTTGCTGGGGGGTTCAACTGCCAATCTTTCGTTTAGTAGCCGAGAGCTTACCCACTGTGCCACCAAGCCTCCTTAATCTACAGATAGTGAATTTTAATCCTGTCCTGCCACTTTCTGGTGATAAAACAGTGGAAAATCACTTAACCTATTTAGGTTTTTAGTCATTTTATGATCCAAACTAAAGAATTGGAATGGAGTTTTAAAACCCTTCCTACTTCTAATAATCTGTGAAATCAGACTACTCAGTTAATATCATTTCTTTTCAATCTGGTTGATATACTTCAACTGTCCCTAAATGTTGATTTCGTTCAAATTTTGCTCTTCACCACCTTCTCTTGCCATATTTTCCCCCAATTTTATGCTTTGAATTTCCCTTAAATACTGAAGATTTTAAATCTGCATCTTCAGCCCAAATACCTCCCAGCTGTCTAAGAACATCTCTCTTCGGCTATTTCACCTCAAATATAATGTTCCCAACTCTATTTATTAGCCCTTGCCACCTACCACAAAGGCAGAGCTTTGCATTTCTGTGTTTTCAACTCACAGCTGAATGCCTGACATTTGTCAACTACTAATAAACGTTTGATCTATTTCAGACTGCAGAAGTTGGTAAAAATCTTCAATTTTTTCATCTTTGGCCTTAGTGGTTGGTGGGCAAATTTGAATAATAGTTGTTTTAACTGGTCTGCCTTGTAGGCATATGGATATTACCCTATCACTGATAGCATTGTACTTCAGGATAGATCTTGACCAGACAGGTTGTGGAATAACATCAAGGACATCATACATGAAGAAAACAAGAGATCATTAAAAAGACAGTAAAGAAATAAAAGACCAAAATGGATGTTAGAAGAGACTCTGAAACTTGATCTTGAACGTCAAGCGGCTAAAGCAAAAGGAAGAAATGATGAAGCAAAAGAGCTGGATAGAAGGTTTCAAAGGTTGTCTCGAGAAGAAAAAGTTAAGTATTATAATACCTATAGTTAGAAAACCAAAAGGGAAGAACATATATTTCTCAAGCTGAAAGAACTGAAGAAAATATTCAAGTCTCGAGTTGCAATATTGAAGGATTTTAGAATGAAAATATTAGACGACGCAGGAAGCATTAAAAGAAGATGGAAGAAATACACAGTCACTATACCAAAAAGAATTGGTCAACCTTCCACAATTTCAGGAGGTAGCATACGATCAGGAATGGATGGTGCTGAAGGAAGAACTCCAAACTGCACTGAGGGCATTGGCAAAAAACAAGGCTCCAGGAATTGATAGAATATCAATTGAGATGTTTCAACAAATGGATGCAGCACTGGAAGTGCTTACTCATCTATGCCAAGAAATTTGGAAGACAGCTACCTGGCCAATAGACTGGAAGAAATCCATATTTATGATTATTCCCAAGAAAGGTGATCCAACTGAATGTGGAAATTTCTAAACAATATAATTAATATCACATGCAGGTTGAAGTTCGCAGGAGATCATTCAAAAATGGCTGCAGCGGTATATTGACAGAGAATTGCCAGAAATTCAAGCCAGATTCAGAAGAGAATGTGAAACAGGGATATCATTGTTGATGTCAGATGGATATTGACTGAAAGCAGAGAATACCAGAAAGATGATTACCTTTGTTTTATTGACTATGCAAAGGCATTTGACTATGTGGATCATAACAGATTATGGACAACATTATGAAGAATGGGAATTCCAGAACATTTAATTGTGTTCATGAGGAAACTGTACATAGATCAAGAGGCAGTTGTTCAAACAGAACAAAGGGATACTGTGTGGTTTAAAGTCAGGAAAGTTGTGCGTCAGGGTTGTATCCTTTCACCATACTTATTCAGTCTGTATGCTGGGCAAATAATCTGAGAAGCTGGACTATATGAACAAGAACACTGTATCAGGATTGGAGGAAGACTCCTTAACAACCTGCATTATGCAGATGACACAACCTTGCTTATGAAAGTGAGGAGAACTTGAAGCACTTACTGATGAAGAGCAAAGACCAAAGCTTTCAGTATGGATTACACCTCAACATAAAGAAAACAGAAATTCTCACAACTGGACCAATAAGCAACATCATGATAAACGGAGACAAGATTGAAGTTGTCAACGATTTCATTTTATTGGGATCCATGATCAAAACCCATGGAAACAGCAGTCAAGAAATCAAAAGACGCATTGCATCAGGCAAATCTGCTGCAAAAGACCTCTTTAAAGTGTTAAAAAGCAAAGATGTCACCTTGAAGACTAAGGTGTGCCTGATCCAAGTCATGGTGTTTTCAATCGCCTCATATGCATGTGAAAGCTGGACAATGAATAAGGATGACCTAAGAACTGATGCATTTGAACTGTGGTATTGGTGAAGAATATTGAATATACCATGGACTGCCAAAAGAATGAAGAAATCTGTCTTGGAAGAAGTACAACCAGAATGCTCCTTAGAAGCAAGGATGGTGAGACTACATCTCACATACTTTGGACATGTTATCCAGAGGGATCAGTCCCTGGAGAAGGACATCATGCTTGGTAAATTAGAAGGCCAGTGAAAAACAGAAAGACCTTCAACAAGATGGATTGACACCGCAGCTACAACAATGTGTTTGAGCATAACAGGGATTGTGAGGATGTTGCAGGACCAGGCAGTGTTTTATTCTATTGTATATAGGGCTGCTATGAGTCAGAACCAACTAGACATCATCTAACAACAACAACAATGAACGTTTACTTAAATGAACTGGAATATAACTAGGGAAAGGTCAGCTTTTAGTTTGCGTATAGAAGGAAAATATTAACAAAATCATTCATATTTAAATTCCACCTCATGTCTGCATTATCATGCACATTTTTGCTGAGGCTAAAATCAAAGACAGCATATTTGCCTCAGAATTAAAAATTGAATATAATAGAAATTATATTAGTACTTTGTGACCAAAATATATATATATTTTTTTTGTATCCTCAGGAGTATTGGTGCTATCTGATTTTCCATTAACTTTCTTTACCTAAGCAGTATTGCAGTCATCAGAAAACCTCATGGGATTTAACGCTAGTACTACAATAAGATTTTAGATTGGACATCAAGAAGACACTTAAAACAGAGAACAATTTAGTGTTTTATTACCTTATTTTTATGCAAAAACCCATGCCTTCTGAGTTTATTTGCAGCTCACTCTTCCCCTCCCCCTGCCCCACATATTTTCCTAAACCCACTATGCTTTTTTTTTCTTACAGCAACATGTTGAAGAGGATTGGCATGGCAGCGCATGTGAGGGTGCCTTGTGGGAGGAGAGCATGGCTGGCAAACAAAAGCAGAGGGCACGTGTTATTTAAGTAAAAATATGGTATATAAGGAAAGTCTTTTACAAAGGTAACTCACCTATGTATACTAAATGAAGGGTGAATTTTCTGGAATTCCTATTAGGATTTCATATAGTCAATTACAATGCATTCAGCTCAATCTAATTTTATATTCTATGTCCATTATACTCCTAGGTTTACCAAAGAGAAAAAAATACCCAAATTACATTTTTCCTAGAAAATAACCTAAGTTGCATCTTTGGCCAAATGCAATATTAACTGACTTCGAAGTCTGGTTAAAAACTGGCCTTTATCACTCTTGTTTCTACAGCTGAATCACCTTTGAAGCATAGCATACTCTTTCTTACTTCATAATATTGTAATTAGACTTTTTTGTTTTAATATGACAAATATTTGCATGGTGATTTAGGCTAGCTCTGTGGTTGGTGATTAACATACTATGTCATTAAGACTCAACCAAAAGTCTACATTTTAGGTATTAACTTATCTGTACTTTAGGAAGTCCTGGAGGCACAGTGGTTAAGAGTTCGGCACTAATCAGAAGGTCTACAGTTTGAATCCACCAGCCACTCCTTGGAAGCCCTTCCGGGCAGTTTTACTCTGTCCTATAGGGTAGCTATGAGTTGGAATTGACTGACAGCAACGGGTTTGGTTTTTTATTTTTTTATATCGGTACTTTACAGGCAAAACTGAAGATCAAGGTAACCTTATTGAAAGTAGCAGGTAGAAAAGTCAGAATTTGAACTGAAGTCATTTTGGCTAAAAACCCAAATTCTTATTTTACAGAGCAACATAAATGAACAAACACACACACACGAACAAACACATAAGAAATTACACATCTACAAATGTTTTATTTTTTTTCCTTTTAAATTTGTTTCTTTTGGAAACTGCATTTATTACAAACATTTGCTACCATCCTTTTTAAAAGTATATTAGAGACTATATATATGCCAAATGGAGAAACAAAAACAAACAAGCAATAACAGTCATTACTTTATAGTCACATTTCATTTGTTACAAAATCTTTTTCAAGTTTGGTAATTGATCTTTTTCTCCAGACTTAGTTCTAAGTGTCATCTGTTTCCAATAGTAAATTCCTTCATAACATCTATCTGTTCAAACAAGCCTGTTGTTGATTCTGAATGCAGTTTTAAACAAGAATTCCAAAATGTTTTGATTTACAGAGATATTTTGAAATAAGTACATAACCTCTTATGTTGTTTTGTTTTTTCAATTTACACTGAAAATGTTCCAGTATTCAATATATTTGGGAAAATAGGGAAACAAAAAGTCTATATATAACCCTATCTCCTTAGTACAAGAATTGTGCTTGAGTCAGGCCAACTGATTTTTATTTCAGTTCTGCCGCTTAATGGTGACAACCTGCATGGCTTTGTAGAAAGAATCAAAGATGTCTTTCTTACCCTTAGTTTCTTAATTTGTAATATGCAAGTAATAACTGTAATGCTGGACTTATTAGTGAGAACATATGTGAAATATCTTCATATTTTGAGCCTTCTATCCCAAAATTTTTATGCACACATATATTTTGTGTGGTTGCATTCAAAATATGTACATTTTTATGACGGAGGCCACTGACTTTCAGATATTTATGCTATGAAATGTTAAAAAAAATGATTAGGATCGATATAAGGGGTTATGGTTTTGTTCATGGCCTAATTAGGCACTTGAGAGGAATTCCCAGTTAATTACCAGTTACTGCTGTCCCAGCACACATCTGTTGGTTTGTCGTACTGTGTTGGCTTGCACATTGCTGTGATAGTGGAAGCTTTGACACCAGTATTTCAAATACCAGCAGGGTCTCCCTTGGTGGACAGGTTTCAGTGGAGCTTCCAGACTAAGGCAGAATAGGAAGAAGGACCTGGCAGTCTATTTCTGAAAAAATTGGCTGGTGAAAACCTTATGAATAGCAGAACACTGATATAATGCCTGAAGATGAGGCCCCCAGGTTGGAAGGCACTGAAAATATGACTGGGGAAGAGCTTTCTTCTCAAAGTAGAGTCTACCTTAAATGATGTGGTTGGAGTTAAGCTTTCAGGGATTTAATTTGCTGATGTGGCATGACTCAAAATGAGCAGAAACAGCTGCAAACATCCATTAATAATTGGAACATGAAATGTACGGAGTATGAATCTAGGAAAATTGGAGGTCATCAGAAATGAAATGGTAGGCATAAACATCAATATCCTAGTCATTAGTGACCTGAAATGGAATTATATTGGCCATTTTGAATCAGAAAGTCACATGGTCTACTATGCCAGGAATGACAAATTGAAGAGGAATGGCATCACATTCATTATCAAAAAGAAGAATCAAGATCTATCCTGAAGTACAATGCTATCAGTGATAGGATAATATCCATACACCTACAAGGAAGACCAGTTAAGACGACTATAATTCAAATTTATGCACCAACCACTAATGCCGAAGATGAGGAAATAGAAGATTTTTACCAACTTTCACAGTCTGAAATTGATCAAACCTGCAATCAAGATACATTGAAAATTACTGGTGATGGGAATATGAAAGTTGGAAATGAAGAAGGATTGATGGTCAGAAAATATGGCCTTGGTGATAGAAACGATGCAGGAGATCACATGATAGAATTTTGTAATACCAATGACTTCCTCATTGCAAATACCTTTTCTCAACCATATAAATGGTGACTATACATATGAACCTCACCAGCTGGAAAACACTGGTATCAAATAGACTACATTTGTGGAAAGATACAATGGAAAAGCTCAATATCATCAGTCAGAACAAGGCCAAGTCCTGACTGTGAAACAGACCATTATTTGCTCACATGCAAGTTCAAGTTGAAGCTGAAGAAAATTTAACCAAGTCCACAAAAGCTAAAATACGACCTTGAGTGCCTCCAACCTGAATTTAGAGACCATTTCAAGAATAGATTTGATGCATTGAACACTAATAACTGAAGACCAGACGAGTTGTGGGAAGACATTAAGGACATCATACATGAAGAAAGCAAAAGGTCATTTAAAAGACTGGAAAGAAAGAAAAGACCTAAATATATGTCAGAAGAGATTCTGAAACTTGCCCTTGAATGTCAAGTAGCTAAAGTGAAAGGAAGAAATGATGAAGTAAAAGAGCTGAATAGAAGATTTCAGAAGGTGGCTTGAGAAGACAAAGTAAAATATAATGAAATGTGCAAAGATCTGTAGTTAGAAAACCAAAAGGGAAGAACATACTCAGCATTTCTCAAGTTGAAAGAACTGAAGAAAAAATTCAAGCCTGGAGTTGCAATTTTGAAGGAAATCGATGGGCAAAATGGAGCCAAGTGGCATAGTGATTAAGAGCTACTGCTGCTAACCAAAAGTTTGGCAGTTCGAATCCACCAGCCACTCCTTGGAAACCCTATGGGGCAGTTCTACTCTGTCCTATAGGGTTGCTATGAGTCGTAATGGACTCAAAGCCAGTGGGTTTGGTTTTTGGGCTAATGGGCAAAATACTGAATGATGCAGGAAGTATCAAAAGTAGATGGAAGGAATACTCACAGTGACTGTACCAAAAACAATTGGTCAACATTCAACCATTTCAAAGGTAGCATATGATCAAGAACTGGTGGTATTGAAGGAAGAAGTCCAAGCTGCACTGAAGGCATTGAAGAAAAACAAGGCTTGGTTTTAATTCAACACTTGAATTCATGCCTGAGGAACATTAGTTCTGGGTGTTTTTCATCAAGTGGACAATACTTATATTGCTATTATTTCATGAGATGAGTGAGGACGTCATACTTTCCTGTATCATGTCTCAGATCTTTTTTTTTTTTTTTTTGGTGAAACTAAACACATCCTCGTTTTTCATTTATAGCAATAAAACATGAATTATTCCTACACATATTTCTCTAAATTAATAAGAAGCACTTAATTCCGTGTGTATTTTATAAAGAATTCAGTCAGTTATCTAAATGGTCAATATTCACTAAAAATAAACCATTAATTTAAAGTGAAACATTTTTCTTTGAGTATTGTCATATTGTATCATCTATCCCCATGTTTAAAATTAACAATGTATATAAACCTATGAGGTATTTAGTATAGCTCTGTTATGGAATGAATTGTGTCCCCCTAAAATATGTGATGAATTCCTGGCCCTGTACCTGTGGATGCAATCCTGTTTGGAAACAAGGTTTTTCTTTCATTATGTTAATGAGGTCATACCAGTGTAGAGCAGATCCTAAAGCTAATCAATTTTGAGTTGTAAAAAGACCAGAATATACACAGAGACACACAGTGGGGAAGAGAGATGCCACGTGATAATTGTCTACAACCAATGAAGTGCTGGGGTTAGGGACAAATAAGGAATTGACAAGGTTGAGACTATGATTTGTACTTTTAGCCTCCAGAACTGTGACAAAATAAATTTCTATTCTTTAAAGTCACCTATTATTGGTATTTTTGTTACAGCAGCATTAGGAACTAAGAAAACCCCCTTCTAGTTAACTATCTATATGAGTTAAATAGAGACTCAGAAAATTTGAGTGCTTCACCACAAAGCTAGGAGTTAGCAAAGCTGGAATTTAAATATTAGCCTATTGGGCACAATTTCATGCAATTTTTAGTGTTCCATCATAGCACACCACCTCCAATTATGCAAGATGGTCAAAGAGCCAAATTCCTACAATTTATTGTTTAGTGTCCTTTTTGTGGGCTTTGCCTTTTCTCTTCTTTGTGCCATTCAGCTTCTGTTATCCTCTTAGCAAGTCAATCAGACTTATTTGTTAAACTCCTACTAGTCATTTATTAACCTGCCCATCCTTTCTACAAACATTTGTCAAACATCCACTATGAGTCAGGCACCATGTTAACACATTGCTGTCGAGTAGATTCCAACTCATAGAGACCCTATAGAGTAGAACCCCCCCATAAGGTTTCCAAGGAGCCCCTGGTGGATTCGAACTGCTGATCTTTTGGTTGAAAGTCCAGCCTTAACCATTGCACCCCCATGTTAGGCACAGAGATGAATGAAAAAAGTGTAATCTCTCTTTAGAGACTTCATAGGCAAGGAGGAGATAGACAAGTGAACCATGTATGACAATCCACAGGTGGCTATAAAAACGCATAAATGAGAGAAGGAAAAATATCTCAGTGTCAATTTACATTTTATCGACTATGCAAAGGCATCTGACTGTGTGGATCATAACAAATTATGGACAACATTGCAAAGAATGAGAATTCCAGAACACTTAATTGTGCCCATGAGGAATGTGTACATAGACCAGAAGGCGGTCGGGGATACTGTGTGGTTTAAAGTCAAAAATGGTGTGTGTCAGGGTTATATCCTTTCACCATGCTTATTCAATCTGTATGCTGAGCAAATAATCTGACAAGCTGGACTATATGAAGAAGAATGCAGTGTCAGGATTGGGGGAAGATTCATAAACAACTTGTAATATGCAAATGGCGCAGCTTTGCTTGCTGAAATTGAAGAGGACTTGAAGCACTTACTGATGAAGGTCAAAGACCACAGCCTTCAGTAAGAACTACACCTCAACATAAAGAAAACAAAACTCCTCACAACTGGACCAATAGGCAAAATCATGATAAATGGAGAAAAAGTTGAAGTTGTCAATGATTTCGTTTTACTTGGATCCACAATCAACGCCCATGGAAACAGCAGTCCAGAAATCAAACAATGTATTGCCTGGGGCAAATCTGCTGGAAAATACCTCTTTAAAGTGTCAAAAAGCGAAGATGTCACTTTAAGGACTAAAGTGCACCTGACCCAAGCCATGGTATTTTCAATCTTCTCACATGCATGTGAAAACTGGACAATGAATAAGGAAGATTGAAGAAGAATTGATGCCTTTGAATTATGGTGTTGGTGAAGAATATTGAGTGTACCATGGACTGCCAGATGAAGGAACAAATTTGTCTTAGAAGAAGTACAGCCAGAATGCTCATTAGAAGCAAGGATGGCAACACTTCATTTCACATACTTTGGAAATGTTATCAGGAGGGACCAGTCCCTGGAGAAGGACACCATGCTTGGTTAAGTAGAGTGTCAGTGAAAAAGAGGAAGACCCTCAAAGAGACAGATTGACACAGTGCCTGCAACAATGGGCGCAAGCATAACTATTGTGAGAATGCTGCAGGACCGGGCAGTGTTTCATTCTGATATATATGAGTGAGAACCACCTTGATGGCACCTAACAACAACTTGCTGTTGTTCAACTTACAAAGGAAATCAAGTAAGCAAAACAAAATGCAACTCACAAAAGTGTTTACTGAGTTTGGAATCCATGATGTTTAAATTCCAAATCATCGACTAGAAACCAAATTAATATAAGATTTTCCTGAAAATAGAGATCATGGAAGATGGAACAGTCATTGAAGACTTCTAGTGATGATGGAATATATTCTGTAACTTGAAAGAAGACAAACTTTACATTGTGTGTGGGAGGATAGCGTTTTAAAAAAAAGACAAATGCAAATTAATATTATGTCAGATTCTGTTGTGTGTGCATTCATTTTTAACAATTATTCAGCAAAAGCCTTAAAGGATTAGGAAAAAAAAAAAAAAAACTTTCCTCTAAATCTGCCTCCAACATACCTTTCTATTCTCTACCATATTCTTTTGACAATAAGACACAGATTTATTCCTATCTTAAATTTTTTTTTCTTATGCTTCAGCTCCTGCTTGGAAACTTTTCTCTGTGTTTATCTAAATTTCACCAGCTCTAAAAAAGCCTAGTTTAACATTCCACTAGTATTTATTTATTTATTTATTTATTTTAAATATTTTATTGTACTTCAGGTGAAGGCTTACAGAACAGATAGTTTCTCATGTAACAGTAACACACATGCT
>NW_004444314.1:456228-476829 GCF_000243295.1 Trichechus manatus latirostris
ATTCTGCCACTCTCCATCTCTTTATGGGTGCATTGAGTCCATTTACATTCAGTGTAATTATTGATAGATGTAAGTTTGTTGCTGTCATTTTGTATCCACTAGTATTTATTAAGTGATTATGTAATGTCAAGACTGCACCAAACTTTTAAGTTATACTGGTGTACAAGACAGTTTGGTCTTGGTCCCAACAGAACTTCATTTCTTGCAGTGGATTCAAACATCATGACATTTTTTGTATATAATTAATTATCTGATTACGGCTGTGATCAGTCCTATAAAGAAAGTCAGAGTACAATGGAAGGTGTTGATTGTATATTGAGAGTAGCAATTGAACAGAGCTTTGAGTATAAACTGAGATTAACTAGGTTAAGAAGGAACAAGATGTAGTACGGTCGTGGGACAAGTCTTATGAAGGAACCCATAGAAAGCATTTGTTGTTCGGTCATAGAAAGTGGGTGGGTAGATGGGAATGACTCTGTAATGCTTATGAATAAGATAAAGGCCAGATTGCACATGGCCTCCTTGGTAAAGCTTAGGGCTTTAAGGGTCTTTATCCTATGTGAAATTGAAGTTATTGAAGATTTTAAGCACATTTATGTTTTAAAAAAATATATTCTGTTTATGGAAATATTCGAATAAGAATTTGGAAGAGATACAGTTTGATGTTGTGAAAACAGACAGAAGGCTATTTCTGTAGTGAAAAGAGAGATTATTTTATCCTAGACAAGGATGTGGCATTGGAGATGAGAAAATGGATTGAATTGAAAAAATATTATAAAGTAAAATTGACCAGTAATTGTGCATTGATTGAATATGAGAATAAAGAAAGGAAGAATAAGAAGGATAATACCTTTATTTTTGGCTTGTGCAAATGTGATTAAGGGAACACCGATGAGATAGAGAACATAAGTTTATAGGTTAAGTTCATAAGTTTTGCTTTGAACATGTAGAGTTTACTGTATTTATGAGAATTCTAGTGGAGGTATTGATTAGGAGTTTGAAAGTCTGGAACTCAGAGCAGAAGTCTGAACTAGGGATATAAATGTGAGAACTCTAAGACGGAAATATGAGCCATGAGGATAGATAATGATGGCATTAGTGAATATGGTTAAAAGGAAGAAGAGGAGTTAGGCTGAAAACTTTGAGAAATACTTATACATTTATCAATACAATAAAAAGAATATATTGACAAATAAAATAAATAAGTATAGCTTAGCTCAACCAATCATAACCTGGTCCAATCCTAGAGATAGCTCAAAATTTAACATTAAATATCTATTCTACCACTTGTCCTTCACCTTCCTCAAACAACATGATTGTTAAATAGAGCTCTACCTCTTTCTTCATATGCAAGCATACTGACTCTGTCTCACCATTCTGGAATTTTCTATGTGTCACCAAGTTAAAATATTTAAATATCCATACAGTTAAAGTGAATATATATATATGATTCAGAGTAATGGGAGCCATGTTTCTCCCACCTGAGGATGATCCAGATTTATGATAAGATGAGAATCTAGCAGAGCAAGCAGCAGTGTGCTAGGACTCAGGCCTCCAGGTAATTATTTGACCTGAATCTTAGCTCTCTGATTTCTCTCTCCTGAGTCAGGAAAGAAACAGAAAACTCTCACCGTCAGAGAAAGGAGTTACAAATATGGAAAGGAGGAAGGTCAAAATGAATCCTATGGTGTTGAATTAGAATTGAAGATAACACTATTAGTTCACAGTTTTTAAGACAGATGATATACATATATAGAGAGAGAGATAGAGATAGACAATTGACAGATAAGTAGATAGATAGATGATAGATAGATAGATTAGATAGATAGATAGATAGAAAATTCCCTACCTCTGTCAGCTTGGAGAGCCTAGAAGCAATGACATTCCTGTAGCAATGAGAACATGTAGCATCCAGATTTTAAGGATCTTAATACCATTCTCCACTAAAAGGAATCAGTTTTTTGTTGTTTAGAAATGGCTGATTCAGGCTGCATCTGGAATGTACAGTATGAGGCTGGAATATCTTCTTGTTCTAGAAATTAGAAAAGTACTTAAATAACAATCGGGACTTGTTAGAAGGACAAAAGAGCCAGTTGTTTAAGGGACTCCCATTGGTCAAATATGGGACAATTTGAACATCAAAATAAATAATGCTATCCTATTGTTGTTAGCTACCATAAAGTCTACCCCTAACTCATGGTGACCCCATGCACAATGGGAATGAAAACTCTATATGATCCATATTTTGTGAAATGTTACTTATTTTGAGAGTTACTCATGTTTCCCCATGATTAGATGAGGTGGGTATATTTGGAAAAAGTACAGAAAAGGTGATTTTGTGTCCTCAGTGCATCACATCAGGAGTCTTATGAGGTTAGTTTTTCATTTTTTTTTTTTTTTTTGTACTTTAGGTGAAAATTTACAGCTCAAGTTAGTTTCTCATACAAAAATTTATACACATATTGTTATGTGACCCTAGTTGCAATGCCTATAATGTGACAGCACACTCCTGCTTTCCACCCTGGGTGTCCTGTGTCCATTCAACCAGCCCTTTCTGTCTTCTCATTCTGCCTCCGGACATGAGCAGCCCATTTAGTTTCATGTATCTACTTGAACTAAGAAGCACACTCTTCATGAGTATAATCTTATGTTTTACAGTCCAGTCTAATCTTTGTTTGCAAAGTTGGCTTTGTGAAAGGTTTTAGTTCTTGGTTAACAGAGGATCTGGGAGCCATAGTTTCAGGGGTTCCTCCAGTGTCTGTTACACCACTAAGTCTGGTCTTTTTACATGAATTTGAGTTTTGCTCCACACTTATCTCCTGCTCTGTCAGGGACTGTCTGCTGTGTTCCCTATCATTGGTGGTAGCTGGGCACCATTTAGTTCTTCTGGTCTCAGGCCGATAGAGAGGTCAGTTTTATGATTTGGTTTAGCTGGTGTCTTTCAGGTTTCTCAACTCTAAAGTTAACATCTTCTCTTTCTAATTAGTAAGTATTTTGTGAGGAGAGACTTTGAGACCATGAAAATATCTGATTATTTTTCAAACTTTCAGTCACTAGAATCATTCACTGGTGATTGTTGACTGAAAGAATTACTACTATTGTTGTTGTTAGTTGTTAGGTGCTACTGAGTCAATTCCGACTCATAGTGATCCAATGTACAACAGAACAAAACACTGCCCAGTTCTGCACCATCCTCACAATTGTTGCTATGTTTGAGCCCATTGTTGCAGCCACTGTGTCAACCCATCTCATTGAGGGTCTTCCTCTTTTTGCTGACCCTCTACTTTACCAAGCTTGATGTCCTTCTCCAGGGACTGGTCCCTCCTGACAACATGTCTGAAGACAGTGAAACAAAGTCTCACTATCCTTGCTTCTAGTGAGCATTCTGGCTGTACTTCTTCCAAGATAAATTTGGTCCTTCATCTGGCAGCCCATGGTATATTCAATATTCTTCACCAACACCATAATTCAATGGCATCAATTCTTCTTCAGTCTTCCTTATTCGTTGCCGAGCTTTCTAATGCATATGAGGAGATTGAAAACACCATGGTTTCAGTCAGGTGCACCTTAGTACTTAAAGTGACATCTTTGCTTTTTAACACTTTAAAGAGATCTCTTGCAGAAGATTCGCCCAGTGCAATGCGTCATCTGATTTCTTGATGGGGCGTTGACTGTGGATCCAAGCAAAATGAAATCCTTGACCACTTCAATCTTTTCTCCATTTATCATGCTGGTGCTTATTCCAGTTGTGAGGATTTTTCTTTTCTTTATGTTGAGGAGTAATTAATACTGAAGGTTTTGGTCTTTGATCTTCATTAATAAGCCCTTCAAGTCCTCTTCACTTTCAGCAAGCAAGAATGTGTCATCTGCATATTGCAGGTTGTTAATGAATCTTCTTCCAATCCTGATGCCGCACTCTTCTTCATGTAGTCCAGCTTCTCAGATTATTTGCTCAGCATACAGATTGAATAAGTATGGTGAAAGGATAGAAACCTGAGGCACACCTTTCCTGACTTTAAACCATGCAGAATCTCCTTGTTCTGTTAGAATGACTGTCTCTTGGTTTATGTATAGGTTCCTTTTGAGCAGGATTAAGTGTTCTCAAATTCCCAATTTTTGCAGTGTTATCCATAATTTGTGATGATCCACACAGTCGAATACCTTTGCATAGTCAATAAAACACAGGTAAACATCTACTACTATGATTGCTGCAAAATGATTATTTTCTAATTCTATTATTCCTTTTATATTTAGTAATTATCTTTCTCCTGAAAGGAAGAATTTACCTAGTTTATGTATATATGTACATATGTATGTCTATATGTAGAAATGTCGGTATGAATTCAGTGACTCTTATTTTATGCAGTGAATTATAATGCATTACTAAAATTATTTGGGGGCAGTGGTAGAATTCTTTCCTTCCAAGCAAGAGACTTGGGTTTGATTCGCAGCCAATGCATCTCATGCACTGCCACTACCCACCTGACATTGGAGGCTTGCATGTTGCTATGATGCTGAACAGGTTTCAGCAGAGCTTCCAAGCTAAAATGGCCTAGAAAGAAAACCCTGACAATATGCTTCTGAAAAATCAGCCAATTAAAACTCTATGGATCATATAGAGTTTTCATTGGCTGAAAACTCCCATTGTGCATGGGGTCACCATGAGTCAGGGGTAGACTCTATGGCAGCTAAAAACAACAGCATATCATTATGTATTCTGATGCTGAAATTGTCCCATATTTGACCAATGGGAGTCCTTTCAAAGACTGGCTCTTTTGTCCTTCTAACAAGTCCCCATTGTTATTTAAGCACTTTTCTAATTTCTAGAACAGGAAGATATTTCAGCCTCATACTCTTCTTCCCAGATCTAGCCTGAATCAGCCATTTCTAAACGAAAAAAACTGATTCCTTTTAGTGGAGAATGTTATTAAGACCCTTAAAATCTGGATGCTATATGTTGTCATTGCTACAGGAATGTCATTGCTTCTAGGCTCTCCAAGCTGACAGAGGTAGGGAATTTTCTATCTATAATGTACTCTTCAAAAATATCAAAACATGGAATATAAAGAAAGAATGATGGACTATTCTAGACATGGCCCCTAAATTCATTATATGATTTAGAGTTTAATTCTACTATAAAAGACATTATTTAAATAGGTGGTAAAATTTGGATAACATCTGTATATAAGATAATAATATAGTATTAATTTTGAGTTTTTATTTTGATGATTTTATTATATGTAAAATTTCTGTTTTAGAAAACACACATTAAAATATTTAATGATAACATGAAATCATGTGTTCAGAAAATAATATGTACATATATATGAAAAAAAAGAAAACAGGTCATATGGTAATTCTGTGTTTAACTTTCTGAGGAACTGCTAAACTGTATTTCATAGTACAACATCGTACATCGTTCTAATTTCTCCACGTCCTTACCAACACTTGTTATTTTTCATTTTTCTGATGCTAGATATTCTAGTGGGTGTGAAGTGGTATCTTGTTGTTTTGATTTGCCTATCACTGATGATCAATACCATTGAGCATCTTTTCATGTGCTTATTGCCTATTTGTACATGTTTTCTAGAGAAATGTCTATTCAAGTCCTTTTTCCCATTTTTTGGTTGGGCTTTTGTCTTTCTGCTGTTAAGTTGTAGGAGTTTTTTATATATTTGGATATTAAACTTGTATCAGATGTATGATTCCCAAATATTTGCTCCTATTGTGTAGATTGTCTCTTCACTTTCTTGATAAAGTCCTTTAATGAGCAAACATTTTAAATTTTAAGTTCAATTTATCTATTTTGTCTTCTATTGCTCATGCTTTTGATGCTACATCTAAGAATCCATTGACAAATGCAAGTTTTTGAAGATTTACTCCTACATTTTCTTCTAAGTGTTTTATGGATTTATCTCTTACTTTTAGGTCACTGATAAACTTTAAGCTAATTTTTGTATGTGTTATGAGGTATGGTTTCAACTTCTTTCTTTTTATGTGGTGATCAGGTTGTCCCAGCAGCATTTATTTTTACCCATTGAATGGTTTGGCACCCTTGTCAAAAATCAGCTGGGCCTAGATGTATGGGCTTTTAATTTCAAATTCTCAATACTATTTCACTGGTCTATATATCTATCATTATACCAGTACCAGACTGTTCTGATTACTGTAGCTTTATGGTAGGATTTGAACTCAGGAGTGTGACTCCTCTTACTTTGTTCTTTTTTTTCAAGTGGTTTTTTTTTTTTGCTAACAGTGGCCCCTTGATATTTCATGTGAATTTGAGGATCAGCTTTTCCATTTCTTCAAAAAAGGCTACTGGAATTTTTATAGGCATTGTGATGAATGTATAGATTCCTTTGAGTTGTATTGGCATCTTAGCATAGTGTATTCCAGTCCGTGAACACAAGAAGTCTTTCCATTCATTTAGGTCTTCTTTAATTTCTCTCTACAACATTTTATAGGTTTGAGTATATAAATTCTTCACTTGCCTGGTTAAATTTATTTTTAGGTATTTTATTCTTTTAGAGACGGTTTTAAATGGGATTATTTACTTTTCACATTGTTCATTGCAGTCTTACAGAAACACAACTGATTTTTGAGTGCTGACCTTGTGTCCTGCCACTTTGCTGGTTTAATTTATTAGCTTTAGACACGGTGGCTGCAACCATTGGCTCAAACACAGCAAAAACTGTGAGAATGGTGCAGGCCTGGCCAGTGTTTCCTTCTGTAGTTCATAGGGTCACCATGAATGGAACCAACTTGATAGCAACTTAATAACAACAACATCTTTCTTGTGGATCCTTTGGAATTTTCTATAAATAGAATCATGCCAACTGTAAATAGAGATAGTTTTACTTTTTCCTTTCCAGTTGGGATGCACTTTATACTCTCTTCTTGCCTACTCTGGTTAGAATTTTCAGAATGATGTTAAACAGCAGAGATTCCTGATCCTAGTGGACAGATTTCAGTCTTTGACCATTGAGTTTGATGTTATCTGTGGGGGTTTTTCATAAATACTCTTTATCGTGTTGAGGAATTTCTCTTTTGTTCCTAGTTTACTGAGTGTTTTCATTGTGAAGATGTGTAGGATTTTGTAAAATGCCTTTCCTGTGCCAATTGAGATGATCATGTGAGTCTTTCCATTTCTTCTATTAATGTGGTGTATTACTTTAGTATATTTTCCTATGTTGAACCACCCTTGCATTCCTTGGATAAATCCCATTGGTCATTGTGTATAATCCCTTTTATGAGTTGTTGGATTTGGTTTATTAGTATTTTATAGAGAGTTTTTGCACCTATATCATCAGGTTTATCAGTCTGTAGTTTCTTTCCTTGGGATGTTTTTATCTGGCTTTGGTATCATGGTAATGCTGGCCTCACAGAATGCGTGAGAAAGTGTTTCCTTCTTGTCTTTTTTTTTTTGAAGAATTTGAGAAGGGTTGGTAATAATTTTTCTTTAAATATTTGATAGAATTCACCAGTGAAGCCTGGACTTTCTTTGTTGGAAGGTTTTTTTTTTTTTTTTTTTTAATTTTGTTATTGTTGTTGAGAATATATACAGCAAAACATCCACTGATTTAACAGTTTCTGTACGTACAATTCCCTGACATTGATTAAATTCTTCAGGCTGTGCAACCATTCTTACCCTTCTTTTTAGAGTTGTTCTTTCCCCATGAACTTAAACTCACTGCTACTAAGGTTCTTAACTAATCTTTTAAGTTGCTGTTGTCAACTTGATCCCATATAGATAGTTCTTAAAAGAGCATAATGCTCAAGGCAGATATTTATTCTGGCTAAGCTAAATTATTGTTTGGTTTTAAGAAGACTTCAGGGGATATTTTTGTTTAAGATTTAAAGATTATCTCATGGAAATAGTTTCAGGGGTTCATCCACCCTCCATGGCTCCAGAAAGTCTGGAGTCCATGAGAATTGAGATTCTGTTCTGCATTTTCCCCTTTTGGTCAGGATTCCTCTATAGAATCCCTGATCAAAATGGTTCAGTAATGGTAGCCAGGCACCATCCAGTTCTTCTGGTCTCGTAGCAAAAAAGGAAGTTGTTCATGCAGGCAATTAGCTACATAGTCCATATCCTCCTTCTATTCCTGACTCTCCTTCTTCCTCTTTTCCTCCAGGCAAATAGAAACCAATTGTTGTGACTTCGCTTGCCACGTGCAAGCTTTTAAGACCCCAGGCACTAAACAACCAACTAGGAGGTAGAACAGAAGCACTAAACACATTATTAAGCCAATTAACTGGGATATCCCACGCAACCAGGACATGTTGGGAGATTTTTCATTACTTATTCAGTCTCTTCATTTGATGTTTATCTGTTGAGATTTTTTTATTTTTCTTGAGCCAATTTATGTGTTTCTAGGAGTTTTTCCATATCTTTTAGGTTTTCTAATTTGTTGACATAGAATTGTTCATGGTAACCTCTTATAATCATTCATATTTATATAGGGTCAGTAGTCATGTCTTTACTTTCATTTCTATTTTTAGTTATTTGTGTCCTTTCTCTTTTTTGACTTGTCAGTCTACCTAAAGGTGTGCTCGTTTTTTTAATCTTTATGAAGAATCAACTTTTGGTTTTGTTGATTCTCTTTATTGTTTTCTATTATCTATTTTATTTCTCTCAGCACTGATCTTTATTATTTCCTCCCTAATTATGTTTTGTCCATTCATACCCTCATTGTCATCTTCCACCATAGTGTAAAATCCTTTAATCATTTGCCTTAGGATAACTGCCATTATTGTTCATGTATTATGCAATGCCCTGAATAACCTGGACTCTACGTCGCCAGGCTGATTTGGAGGATCTGCTCAAACTCCCTAACATCCTACTATTCTATTTTCTATCTCAGAAATTTTGGCTTTACTGTTTACTTCACCCAGATTTCTTCCCTTATACAGTGCTACACAGATATCATCTCAAACTTTGCTTTCTCAATAATTTTTCTTTAATCTCCCATTTAGGGAAGATCCTCCTATTCCACATTTTCTTAGCCTGGTGTACATTTTCTTCATTGGATCCATCACAGTTATATTTTATATGTAACTGTGTTGTTACTTGAAATATCTTTCTCTTTTCCAAATGTAGTAAGAAGCTACATAAAGACAACGTGGAAAACACTGATTTCCACATGCTGTATGCAGGGTCTAACATACAACGGGAATTCAGTAAATTTTTATTGAATGAATGAACAGCAAACCGATGGCTTATGTTTTCTGTTGCAAAACATTTCCCAGGAATATATGTACCACTTTATACCACCATCTTCAGTGATTGGGAGTACCTAGCCTATCATATGTCTTCACCAACACAAATATTACCATTAATTTTACTTTTTATTAAGGTTTAGATTTTCTGTTACATTCTATAAGCTTTTTATATGGTAAGGAGTGTAATGATTGCAACAATTTATACTCACATTTCTCATCAGCAGCATAGTGAATTCCACATTTCATTCTCTTTGAAGATCCTAAAATATATAAAGTTCCAGCTCTTGTTCCTTTTTCTCTCCAAGGGAGTTTGCAGTTTCAATTTTATTCTAGTATTTCCCTTCAGGTTAATAATAAATTATTCCTCTCTGCTCCCAATAAAAAGTGGAATCAGCTTGTCATAAAGCATATTGGTGGCCTATGTAATTTTCTGTCTTGGTATGCATTAATTCTTCCTAGTTTCCCTTTCAACCAGTTTTTGACATGGCCATTCCTATCTTGTCACACAGTCTTTCAACAGTTGTAATTTCTAACTGACCCTCATGGCCATGCTCCGTACAGTTCCCTGTGATAAGAACTTCTCCCTTCTCCCTAGCTAACGCACTGTTGTTATCAGGTGCCATTGAGTTGGTTCCGACTCATAGCAACCCTACATACAACAGAACAAAACACTGCCTGGTCCTGTGCTATCCTCACAGTCCTTATTATGCTTGAGCCTATTGTTGCAGCCACTGTGTCAGTCCATCTCCATGAGGATCTTCCTCTCTTTCGCTGACCCTCTACCAAGCATGATGTCCTTCTCCAGAGACTGGTCTCTCCTGATAGCATGTCCAAAGTATGTGAAATGTAGTCTCATCATTCTCGCTTCTATGGAGCATTCTGGCTGTACTTCTTCCAAGACGGATTTGTTCGTTCTTTTGGCAGTCCAAGGTATATTCAATATTCTTCACCAACATAATTCAAAGGCATCAATTCTTCTTTGTTCTTTCTTATTCATTGTCCAGATTTCACATGCATATGAGGCGATTGAAAACCATGTCCTAGATCAGGCAAAACTTAGTCCTTAAAGTGACATCTTTGTACTAGAAACTTCTAAAATTATCAATAAGATTTCAATGAACATTAACCCCAAAGCTCCATCCCGCTTGCCATACATAAACCCTTTACTACAGTTCCACCTTGCTATTGCCTTGATGCAGAGGGTTGTTCCCATGCAACCCCCTGCATAGAGGTGTGCAGCAGCTTCCTCTCTAGGAGCTGTGAGTACTGAATTGTATTTGTTTTCTGGCCTCCTTGTAGGAGTCTTACTTCCTTGTGCCATACCTGAAGGACCATCTAAGACATGCACAGACCCCACGCAACACAACTGAATCGGCATTTGTCCAATCTGGAACATGGCCTCTCATTTCCTGAGGTCCCACAGGCTTGCAAAAGAATTTGCACCATTTGAAGGGGACTCATTCTACACACAGAAACTTTTTATTGTGTTTATATAATTTCCTTGGCTATTAGGGATCTATTTCCCAGCCATTTAACTTACAGAATTAAGAAATCAATATATAGAATTCGGTAATAACTAAAAGATTCATCTATTTTGAAATATCTGGATTGAAAATGAGAAATATAAGCCAATGATCCTAATTATAAAGATATATTTATTGCGGATTTGTTGCATGCCTCATTTCAAAATATATGGTGGTGGCTAGAGAAGACACTTTGGAGCATAACTTAAGACCTTTAATATTTTTATTGTTGCAAATGTATGTTCATTTCACCAATCAGAATGCCTAGTGCAGGAGAGAGCAGGTAACATTTTACTTTCTGGACCCTTGCTTGCAAGCTAGGTGGCTTTTCCAATTTACACTGAATCCTCATTTTTTCTAACATCCTTGGTAAGACCACTTGAATGACTTATTTTGTTGAAAATCAAGGTGGGTAGTTCTTAAAGAGGAAGAAGATTTAAAATTAACCAGACCTTATATCAAGTGCTGTCAAGACTGGATCAGAACACCCTGGAACCCTTTGATAATCTAAGCACCTCTTCCCCAACAACAAGGAACGTCAAGTAGACACTAGGAGCCACCAAAAGGTATAGAAGCTGGTGAAGTGGCTTGATTTTTAGAACAGGTTGGACAAAATGTTGTCAAAACCAGAATTCCATTTTGAGAATCCAAAATTAGCACCATTCCTTTTTATATTTGCTATGCATAGGAACACCGAGGGCACCCTCTACTCACTTCTGCAAGTTTATCGCTCCTGATCAATGTTCCCCCAAAATTTGATAAATGTAATATTATGCTGGAAGCTCAGCATTCATACTTATCTCCTGAGATTTACCATTTTCCCTACTTTTACTTCAATATTTTTCACATTTCTTATCTCTTTCCTGACTTCTGCTTTTCCACCACCTGTTCCTCCACCTTTGATTCCCATTCAACATTTAGCTTCACCTCCTTTCCTCAAGAACACCTAAATTAGCTGCCCATTCTCACCACCACCCTACTTATTTATTAATAAACTGCTCTAAAATCAAGAATTCCCTCTGCAAACAGTCCCTCTGGTTGTATTGTGACTCCCTGACAAACAAGATGAATGAATTAATCATCATTAAATCAAATCAGCATTTTGGGAGAAATTATGCAAATGTAAAGCATAGAAGCTATATTTATATGTCGGTAAAAGAGATGGAGATACTTTTGGGAAATGTAAATAAGAAAATGTAACATATACTTACAATGGAAGTTAAGATATGTTACACAATAAACCTTGGCAGAGCTCTGGGATATGAAATGCAAGGCATTTTGTTAGAGCTGATGAAATCCATGTTATCCAGTACAGAGTTAGCTAAACACAAAAAGTCTTGCCTAGTTTGATAACCAAATAGAAATAACACAGAAGTCTCATAATCACAGGGTTGAAAGCATCAGAATTTGTTCTTTCAATCATCAATACAATGAAAGCTGTTTAAACAAATATAAATATATGTGGGGAGAAATAGAAATCAAATATTTTGAAATGACAGCTCCTAAACAACTGGATCATTTCAGCATGGCTGATCCTATTTTTTTGCCTCGTCAGTGTAGTTTATAATTTTGTTAAATGCCTTTTGTTTATTAAAAGAATACAGGCAGATTTCTTATTTTTGTTTCAATTGTAGTAAAAATTACAGCAAATAAATGACCAATTAAAGCCATGCTTTCACGGAATGAAATCTGTTTCTTTTCCTTTCAGAGTGCTGCCATTTAAAGTATGGAAACATTTCCATATTTTCCCTCACATCTGTTTGTTCAAGGTCCTTTAAAGAACAATAATTCTTCCTCCTTCAAGTAATACGCTTTTATCTTGTACTCATGATATGGCCATTCTATGCTAACCAAAGAAGGGCAACAAGAAAATGTTTTTTGAGTGACTATGTCTGTAAAGTTCTGAGAAATACATGGAGCACCAAGGTGACCTAGACAATAACACCGTCCTCTGACGCTTACCCTTTTAGAGAGCAGATAGCTGGCACCAGCTTCCAACATATACTATAATTCATTCATTCATATGTCCACCCATTCTAGGGTAATGTTAATAAATATGAAAACGTAGGATCTTAGATCTATTTTGGAGGTAGAATCATAGGTCTCAATAGTAGGGCCAAAGAGCGCCATCTAGTGTTGCCTGAATGAGTGATTGAATGGATGACTGGATGTGTGAATACTTTTTGGTAGGAAGATGATACATCACTTTTGAGGGATATCAAGATTGAGACACAAGTGAGATTTAGTAACAAAAATATGGATCATTAAAGAGAATGACTACTTCAGTGAGACTGACCCTAAAACATGCCAAACATTTTCAAGTCACCACATCTTTTTTTTCTTTTTAAGCCCATTTGCACTAACACAGTTGACATTTGAGGTCTTTTCTATGATGCAAAGCACAAGGCACTTTTTAAAATTCCAATGACAAATTCCTCCGCATTTGTTTTTCTTCAAAACTCAGGTCTCCAACTACACCACTCTGTTTCTAATGTAACTGGTGAATTCCCTCATTCAATATTTATAGCACAGTTACTTTCTACTTCTCTGTATGATAATCACGTGGTTCCAGAGGAAACCACTACCCGATACTTGCTTTCTAGGGGATTGCATATTAGGTGGAAGGTGTGAAGTCAAATACTAACCAACAGAACATAATTCTAAGCCCTTCTTGTACCTTCCAAATCCCTTCTCTAAAGCTCTATCACATAGAAAATATCTAAAGATAAAAAAAATGTTTGCCCATTAGACTATAATCTCCTTAAAAATAGAGGTCCTGTCAAATTCATTTTTTTGTCTTTCACAGAGTTTGATTCATAATGGAGCTCAATGAATGTGTTTCAGGAAGGAATTATTAAGAAAGTGCATTAGAAGTACAGAAGCATAGATTGAAGATTTCGATATGCAGAGAGGAGATACAAGAGGGAAGCCCTTAATAAACGCTTCATTCTTTCACTCATTCTTTCATTCGTTTTTTATTTAGAAAGATAAATAAACATCCCAAGCTGGAGAGAAAACCTGGGTGATGGCACAGAAGTCAAATGGGAAGAGGATATTCCTGAAGCACTGACAGTTAGGACTGACTTGTATGTCCTCGAGCGTCTGCAAGGCACAGAAGTCAAATGGGAACAGAATATTCCTGAAGCACTGACAGTTAGGACTGGCCTGTATGTCCTTGAGAGTCTGTGTTTCAGAATAAGGAGTGATCCTGTCAGGAACTAGAGGAGGGAGATCACAGAAGATAGTCAACAATAGTAAAAGCCATTTGTAAAATAACACTATTGACTGCATAACTTGGACTCAAATCATGTGCTTTCCTGTCTTGTCAAGAAAATTACAGGGTCATTTTGACAAAGTAGACATTATTTGAGAATTACTTGACTTTTTAAACAGCCACTGTGCAAATGAATAGTTGTACAGTGCAACAGAAAACATATTTCAGACCCAGTGGTCTCCTTTTCCTTCTAGAATATTACATATATTCTTTTCAAAATAGAGTTTTCAGCACTCCCAGGGTTACTGTCTTTGGGATTCTGAGTGTCGCCTAATGGAAGTTTTTGATTGGTTACTGTTAAAGTCAGGCCCAGGCTCATGATGTGGTGCTGAATGTTGGTGCCTTATTTTTAATTTATAAATTCCATTTCAAAACCACAATAAAATACGACAGGCAGGGCAGTTTGTGGAAATTATAACACATTTCAAGTAGTTAACATTCTTGAGTCTACAGCTTCTGCGCCTTTTTGTAGTTCCTGAGGCATGCCATATTCTCCCTAACGTGCTAATGATTCAGCCTGCCTTCATCACTTAAGCAGGCTCTGTGTACTCTATTTGTGCGTCAGGAAGGCTTACTAAGTGGAGTGCCGGCGGTAAAAGCTGTTGGATAGTTCTAAAACAGTCACATGGGAAAGACCGTTAATTTACCGTGATTTTCTATTCATGTAATAATATAATTTTTAGTTTGTTAAAAACAGAAATACCCAGGACAGATGTGGCTAACATTGTGATATACCTCAGTATACCGAAAGAGCATCCTGGGTGCTTTGGAAACAGCAGGAGGGATTTGGAGAAAACACACGCAAAGACACTCTCCGCTTGCTAACGTGTGACTCAGCAAGGTGTGACCCAGTCAAGTAATCTCTGAGTATCAACTTCCTCATCTGAAAGTTGAGTAATAATTCCTTCTAGGGTTCTTTGACTCTCAATGAGATAATTAAACAGTACCTGGGTCATGGTGAAAATACAAAACAAAGCAAAACCTGTTGCCTTGGAGTCAGTTCCGACTCATGGTGCCTCACTGTTTCAAGTAGATCTGCACGCCATGGTAAACCTTCTGTAAATAATAGTTATTTAGCCCCACTGCACCCTTCAAGGAGCCCTGGTGGCGCAGTGGTGAAGAGCTCTGCTGCTAACCAAAAAGATCGGCGGTTCGAATCCACCAGCCACTCCTTAGAAACCCTGTGAGACAGTTCTAAGCTGTCCTATAGGGTTGCTGCAAGTTGAATCGACTCCACGGCAACGGGTTTTTTGGTACACTTCCATATTCCTTTGTGTCCACCAGATGAAACTATTAATATAGGGCATGTTATCGTTTTGTAGAAAGCAAAAACAGACCTGTTCTAGGTTAATCAGGAAGTTAGTGGCGGAGTCAGAATTTGATTCTAGAACCAATTTCCTGACTCTTAAGTAAGGTTCTTCTATGTAATACCAACATGCCTTACTGATTTGTGGACAAGTTCATTCTAGATCTCAGAAAAGCAGGAAAAGAATCATTAACAATTACTAAAAAAAGTAGTTGCAAGAAATCATTTTGGAGGATTCAAATTAGTGTGTACTTGCCTCATGCAAAGCTGCAACTGAAAATTGACTTTGATTTAAATTACTTTTGGAAGAAGAAATGTGGTTGTGAGGAAGAAAACTAAATCATCTTATCAAGATGAGCCTACATCATGACATCCACTGATTGTGATCTATATCTGCCTAGATAATATATTTATTTAACTTAGACCTCAAGGGTAAAAATGAATCTTTTTTGGTAATTTTTCTAATAATAGCAATAATAATGATATATGTATTCATAAGAAATATAGATGAGTAGGCCATGTATTATAAAATCACAGACTGAACAAAAATGAGATATTTAAAAACTTTAATAAATCTTAGACACTCCATAAAAATCTTCATCTCTCACCATTTGTTAGACATCATAGAAGTGGTATAATGTTTAACAATTAGCTCTCGGGGGGAAAAAAAGACAAAAAGCAAATAAAAAGAATCTGATGTGTAGTATTTGCCAAACTTTGTGGTGTAAATACTCAGCCTATGGTCACTTTCAAACTACTGATAGTTTAACCACTAGGTCACAAAACTGAAAATTTAACAGCTGGATTTCACAAGCTGGTATGAGTCCACTCCAGCATTCTGTTGTGCCATCATCCAATGGAAGAATGTGCATATAAAAATTAAACCAAATTTAGTGCTCGGTTTTCATAGACAAACTAAGGGTTGAAGTGCTCCCACCTTCACGCCCTTGTTTATGCTTTGCCTCCCACCAACAATTCTTCTTCTTCTCAATCTACTACAATGCTTACAATCCTGCAAGGCTTAGTTTAAGTCTCACTTCTGGCATAAAGCCTGTCTCCCACAGTCTACAATAATTCTCCTCTTTCAAAATTCCTAAGATATTTAATAGAAATAACCACCATTTGCTGAGTTGTGGAGCCTACCAGAGTTATATATACCAAGCACTCCTAGGTCATTCGCATTTATTATTTTGAATCCTTATAAAAACACTGCTCTGTAAGGTGCAATAAATGTAGCAAAGACTCACAGAGTTTGTTACAACAAATAAAGGACCTTGTAGCAAATAAGAGATTGGACCCGGCTATTCTCATTAAGGGGCTCTGGTGGTGCAGTTGTTAAGAGCTCAGCTATTAACCAAAAAGTTGGCAGTATGAATCTACCAGCCACTCCTCAGAAACCCTACCGGGCAGTTCTGCTCTGTCCTATAAGGTCGCTATGAGTTGGAATTGACTCAAAGCAATTTTTTTTTTTATTCTCATTGAGGTTCATCTGCCCCCCAAAACGCATCATCTTTCTACATCACCCCTCACTGTTTGTACTTATCTTTGGAATTACAAATCTCATTCCCTACTCATCAATCCTGCTCTCCAACTGTCAGCCTTTTGTTAGCAACCTTAGCAGTTAACCACTGAACCACCAGAGCTCCTACTCTCCAATAGCTATGCATACTGTGAGACGATAGGATGTAATAAAAGTAACATGAGCAGACCACCTAGGTCATATCATGCTGTCAACTGTACTTTCATTATTTTATTTAATTCTTCTAACAAACCTGGGTGTAGGCATTTGTCATGGAATGAATCGTGACCTCCCGAAATATCTGTCAACATGGCTATGCCATGATTCCCAGTATCGTGTGATTGTCCACCATTTTGTCATCTGATGTGATTTGTCTTATTTGTTGTAAATCCTGCCTTTATGATGTTAATGAGGTGGGATTAGTGGAAGTTATGTTAATGAGGCAGGACTTAATCTACAAGGTTAGATTTTGTCTAAAGCCAAGAAAGAAGAGAGCAGAGGGACAGGGAACCTCTTACCACCAAGAAACAAGAGTCAGGTGAACAGCACATCCTTTGTACCCAGGGTCCCTGAGCTGAGAAGTGCCTCAACCAGAGGAAGACTGATGACAGAGACCTTCTTCCAGAGCCAACAGAAAGAAAGCTGATCCCCTGAATTCAGACTTCTAGCCTACTAGACTATGAGAGAAGAAATTTCTCTTTGTTAAAGCCATCCACTTGTGCTATTTCTGTTACAGCAGCACTAGATGACCAAGACAGCATTATTCTTCCTATTTTACAAATAAGGAAATTGAGGCTCAGATGAGTTTAGTGACTTTCCCATGATCATGCACCTAGTCTGTGACCAAGCAGAGATTAAAACCTTAGATCTAAAATGGCTTATGTTCTTTGCACTATATGAATATACTTTATAGATTCTGTAATAAATAATATGGCTTGATTTAAATTATAGGTTCCTTCCCATACAAGCTATTCCCTCAAGCAGGGGATTCCAGTGGCACTGCATTAACATAAATTAAGAGGATCAGATCAGTAGGGATAACCTGATTTTTCATATTTCATGAAATTTTCAGAATTCTCAGTAGCTTCTTGTTATGAAAAAATAGCAATAGTAGGATGTGCTGGCTTGCTCTCCTTGCTTCTGCCTCCTCACACTTATTCTCTTCCAGCTCACAGAGTTCACAAATGGGAAGGGAAGTCTCAGGGCTGAGGGTTCCAGAAAGCTGCCAGGTCAAAGGAATAGTGCATATTTAGTGCTTCAGAATGTTTGGTGGGACATCACCTTAAATTTCACCCTCCACCTGCACAGTTTGTCACAATCTCTGAGATACCACGACTCGATGACATCTCTACAAGTCTCTGAGCTCCCTGATGGCTGGGATGGGATTTCATTTACCTCTGTATCATGCAGTAGGTAAATGAATGGACTTTGGCGAAGGAAGACCCGGGCTAGACCTCTTCTCCTTGGACAAATTTCCTCACGTATCTAATCTCAGGTTCCCCTGATGTATAAAATGTGCAATAATACCTCACATCGATGTTGTGAGAATTAAAAGAGATAATCTAACATATTTAGAATAGTGTCTGACACTTAATGTGTGCATTGTTGTTGTTGTGATTATTTTTTTATTGTACAGTTAAGGATCTAAATTCCACGTAAGAAAGTTCTTCTTCGTGAATGAATTTCGATTAGTACTAAAATATCCTGGTGACTTTTTCTTCAATACCTCATGACCTGAAATGATGACTTGGACCAATACCGGAATAAATCACTTAAGAGAGAAATTTCAGTGGTCTTTCTGTCTAAACCAGGTTAGTTAAGTAAAACATTGGACAATCAACTTGACTTTTTTTAAGGAAAATTGTAAGTACATATTGGTGAGGTTTATGAATTAAGAGAGAATTACATTTAAGTAAATTAAAATAGAGAGACATTATTTGGTTAATTAATATGCATGGTGGCTGTTTCTTGAAAGATATTCTGCATACCCAGTAATTTGGGGGAATGCATCATAAATTTTATTTTATTAATAGAAATGAAATGAAATTGATTCACAGAATTAGATCAGTATATCTCAACTAGCCAGTGGAATTATTTGACCATCAGGGTACTTGACAATATAGGAAAAGCAAGGAATAAGCTACTCTACAATTCCACTGTTCTTTTGACCTCAGGAGAGGGAGGAACTCAACTGAGTTTTGTGCATAGCAAAATGAAAGAAGTTAGGTGTGATATGCTTTGGGTAGTGGATAAAGGGAATATAAGCCTTTGTTTATGAGATCATTTTGGACTTGGCGTATACCTGTCCTTGACTGATGAGGGCACAGATACAAAACAAAACAAGAAACTTTGGAACCATCTTGTGTCTGTGGTCCAGGATGTGAGCACCCTGATTGATGTTACCTTTTACTTTGAGATTATGGAGTAATCATAGCAGCCTGCTGTTTTGATAACTCTCTATGATAATTGCCACCACCAAACCTACCTAGAGAGGATAAGAATTTGATAGACTCGGCTATCATAAAAGGTACGAAGATATTTACCGATAATGAAATGTAACTTTTTCACCACTCTACAGCCCATCTTTCTTCATCTATTGTTGAGTGGAAATAACCACATATCTCCATTGATTCATTCTTTTTTAGTAGTTAATTGAAATTAGAGCAAATTTCTTGGCTTTGCAATTAAGTTGTTTTAGTACATATTTTTTTGTGTTTAAAATTGGAAATATTTTTTCTCATACCTTTTGACCTTTTTCATGAGGGCATGAAAATAAATTGGATCCAGTGTTTGCAGACTAAAAATAAAATGGGAGAAAGGGAGGACACTATATTTTCTTAAGAATACAGATACGTTGGTGTGTCTATTAGTTTCCTGTGGCTGCCTCAGTGAATTTCCACAAAACTGACACTTTTATTGTTTTAAAATAAACAGATGTTTATTCTCTCACAGTTCTAGAGTCCAGAAGTCTGTATTCAAGGTGTCAGTAGGGATCTGCTCTCTTCAGAGGCTCTAGGGAAGAATCCTTCCTTGCTTCTTCCAGCTTCTGATGGCTGCCAGTATTGCTTGGCTGTGCCTGCATCATTCCAATCTTTGCCTCTACTTCTCTTCTCTGTGTTTCTCCTCTGGGTGTCTCTTTAAGGATACTTATCATTGGATTTAGGGTCCACCCAAATAATCCATGATGATCTCATCTTGAGTTCTTTAACTTAATTGCATCTGAAAAGACCCCTTTCCCAAATAATGCCACATTCATAGGTTCTGAGGATTAGGATGTGGTCATATCTTTTTGGGGGCCATCATTCAGCCCACTCCAGTTTGTGTATATATATATATATATACATATATATACATATATATACATATTTATGTTTTCAGTCAAAAATAGTTTCCAATTGTACTGAGGGGGATAAATTATTTCATAAATGAGACATAGCTGTTTATGTAAATGAACTACAGAAAGCAAAGAAAATCAATAGCTTCACACTCCTCTCCAGTATCAGCTCTGCAATGGATCTGTTGCAGCCTCACTGCTGACACCAGAGACTCCTTGCCAGTTCTGACATAGAAGATTTGGAAATTTGCAAACCATCTTCAAAATATCCCTTATTACTTATAAATTAAAATTGCTCACTATTTAGAAAGAGTATAGCACAAAATGTGTGAACAGAGAGTGGTAGGAAGACCTTGCTCTAAGGTCTTCACTTTGAGTTGCCCTTGCCAAAGGCCACTCCCCAGAGTTGTCCACCTACATGCT
>NW_004444315.1:0-7322 GCF_000243295.1 Trichechus manatus latirostris
TGGAGAAAGAGTAGTCTTTCTGACACTTAGTGCTGGAACAATTGAATGTCTATATACAAAAGAGACAAGAAAAATCTGGACACACAACATAAACCTTTCTCAAAATTTAATTCAAAATGGATCATAGACCTAAATGTAATCTGCATAACTGCGATACTTCTAGGAAAAAAAAAATAGGAGAAAATCTACGTGACTTTTGTGTGGCAATGAGTATTTAGATATAATACTAAATGCATGACCTACAAAACAAAAATTTTATAAGCTGGACTTTGCTAAAACTGAAAACTTCTGTAAAAGATACTGTTAGGAGAATGAAAGACAAGCCAAAAATGGGAGAAAATATTTGCAAAACATGTATTAGTTAAAGTACGTTTATCCAAAATATGCAAAGATCCCTGAAGAGTCAACAAAGAAAATAAACTAACAAAAAAACAAATTAGAAAACGGGCAAAATATCTGACCAGACAGATGGCTAATAAGCATATGAAAAGATGCTGAATATTGTTTGTCATTAGGAAAATGCAAATTAAAACAAAAATAAGATGCCACTGTAAATCTAATTGAAAGGTCAAACCCCCCTCCCCCCGCAAAAAAAAAAAAACCTGACAGTCCCAACTATTGCAGAGAATGGGATCTACAGCGACTCTCATTCATTGCTTGTGAGAATACAAAATGTTACAGCCAAGTTGGAAGACAGTTTGTCTGTTTCATATAAAGTAAGCATATTCTTACCATAGCATCCAGCACACTGAAATACAATTTAGCATAAATACTGAAATAGAAAAATTAAGTAAATTACCCAACTAGTGAGAAATAAATTTTTTTTTTTTCACACAAAAAACTGCATGCTAATGTTCATGACAGTTGTCTTAGGCTGGGTTCTCTAGAGAAGCAAAACCAGTAAAGCCCATAAATATATACAGAGACAGATTTATATCAAGGAAATGGCTCATGTGATTGTAGAGGCTGGAACCTCACAAATAAGTCTGTGGATCATGATAGAGGCTTCTCTTGATTCATGTAGCCGCAGGGGCTGGTGAACCCAAGATTGGCGGGTTGGAGAGCAGGGGTCTTGCTCACAGACTGTGAAGATCAAGAAAGCCCGAGATCAGAAGATAAGCTGATAGCTCAAGTCCCAAAAACCAGAGGTCAGACAAAGAGTAGGCAGCCACAGGATCCAGAGCAAGTAAAAAGCTAGAACATCTGCTTATATTCGGATGCAGGCTACACACCCAAGGAAACTCCCTTGCAACTGATTGGTTACTCACAGCAGATCCCATCTTGGGAGTAATCACACATAAACACTGAGAACCATGGCCCAGCCAAGTTGGCACACAGTCTTAACCATCACAGCACTATTATTCATAACCAATAGAAACTGGAAGCAACGAAGATATTTTCAATAGGTAAATGGATAAATAAACTGTGATACACCCATACAATGGACAAGTATTCAGTGATATAAAGGAATTATCTATCAAACCCATACTGGGATATAGATTAATTTTAAATGTATATTGCTAAGTGAAAAAAAAATCAGCCTGAAAAGATTACAGACTTTATGACTCCTTTCATGTGACATTCTGTAAAAGGCAAAACTATATAGACAGTGAACAGGGATTCAGGGTCAGGAGGAAGGTTAAATAAATGAAACATAGAGGATTTTTTTAGGGCAGTGAAACTACTCTGAATGATATTGTAATGGTGGATACATGATATTATGCATTTGTCAAAACACATAGAATTTTACAGCATAAAGAATAAGCCTTCATGTATGCAAATTTTAAAAATATTATTTAGACAGTCTGGGGATTTCAGGAAAAAAATGCAGAATATGACAAAAAAAATCTAACTGTATTACAAATTTATGAAAGAAACTACCTGAAAGGAATGGTGGTGGGGGGAAGGTGATAATCTAAGTAACTTTGGAAAGGAGCGGAGTCTAAAGAGAAGAGAAACTTTACATGAGTACTGTTCTCTACTTCATAAATGTGTTTCCCATAGGGTATAGGTTAACAATTTGAAAACACTATACATATATACTAAAATTGAACAATTAAATAAATAGATGGAGGGTGGTGGGAGCCAGGTTTCTCACCTTAGAATTGGGAGATTAGGAATAAATAAAATAAGAAGGTCAAAATAAACCATGCGGCAATGGATTTGCACTGGAGTCATCAGTATGAACTCTTGTTTAACTTAATATGGATATAAACGGTTACATATAGATACATTGATTGATATGTGTAGACACGTGATTTTGTATATACATATTTATTCCTTTGCAATGAGCATACCTAGCACCCAGATCTTTGGTTCTGATACCATTCTCTAATAAAAGGAAGCAAAGCTCCCGTAATAAGATAGACAATAGATAGATAAATAAAGTGAGAAAGAGAGAGAGAGATAGGTAGATTTTTAAGGAATTGGCTCATGTGATTATGGGGGCTGGCAAGTTTGAAATTTATAGGGCAGGCCAGCAGTCTGGAAACTTTGGCAGGAGCTGATGTTACAGTCTTGAGGCAACATTTCTTAATATCTTTTACTTAAAGTTATCTGATTGTAGATGTTAAATACATCTACAAAACACTTGACCCCAACATCTAGATTAGTGTTTGATTAAATAACTGGTTACAATAGCCTAGCCAAGTTGACATATAAAACTATCACAAACAGTAACACAATGCTTGAATTCTTTAACCAATACTGTGTTTTTGTTTGCTTTTATAATGCATGCTTGTGTTATTATTATCCAAATATTAAAAAATATTGCTAATATTGGAAAACTTGTTCTTAGCTACTTGGTGAATTGTGTGAAACAATTAAAAACAAATCTATTGTTTTTTTTTTTTTTTTTAGTTTAGAACAGTTTTGAATTTACAGAATAATTGTGAACATTGTACAGAGAATTCCCATATGACCCATACCCAGTTTGTCCTATTATTAAGATATTACATTAGTATGATACATGTTATAATAAATGAACCAATATCAATATATTAGTACTAATTAAAACCCATGTATACTCCTATTAGTTCTGTTTCTCTGGCTGATACATTACTAAAATATAGAAAACCTATGGGGTCACCATGAGTAGGAATCGATTCAATAGGAACTTTTTTTTTTTTAAATGTTTGGAGGGACTTTATTATCTAATAGCACTTGGGCAAGAAAACAACGACGTTTATCCATCAGTTGTAAAATACAGGTGGAAATTATAACTATTGCCTAGAAATTGTATGTAATTTGAAGGCAATCTTGAATCATCTGCTGTTCTACGATGAAAATCTGCATGTATGTGAATGAGTGTGTACTTGATAAGGGAGTGAGGAAGATGTAGGAAACAGTTTTGAACTAAGGTAAAGACTGGAAGATGATTATTTTGTAAAATCACAATATAATTTTTTTTTAATTAGAAAAGTTTACTTCTGGGTGGGCATCTTTAGAAACTAACTTCCAAAATCCTCTAAGAACAATAAAATGCAGATGATACAGTGGTGCTCAAATGTCTTCTCTGAAGGAAATTCTGTCTCCTCAGTTGACCCTGAGTCTGTCTCTCTTTTGAATCTTTTGTTCCCTCATGCTGTTTGAAACTGGTACCATGAAGTAATGATTTGTGCTGTACCCCCAAACACCAACTTTCCTTCTTACAGGTGTATTGTAGGACTCCTATTATACATCCCCTTTAAAATTTGCGATAACAACATTTCTGCTTTAGCCAATGAAATATGATTACAAGTGACAACAGGAACCTTTCAAGAACAGACTTTAAGAGTTGGAAGTGTAATTTGTTCATTCTCTGTATCCTGCCTCAGATATTATGGAAACATTGAAACAAAGTCTCCCTTAGCCTACATCCTAGAGTGAGGATAAGATAGAACAGAGTGACAAGCAATGTATAGCAGAGTGACTAGCAAAGGACACATAGTAATACACAAGTAGTAAGTCTGTATTATTATTATTATCTTTACTATTATTATTGTGATTGTAAACTAGTAGATCTGGGGGATTTTTATTAGCACGTATGAGCTACCTAGTCTGATGGGTACACACTACTTGTGATAAAACTACAGCAGTCATTTGAATCATTTTCAATCTATCTTTACATTAACCAACTGGAAGAAAAATACAATTTCTTCTTTAGTTTTATTTGATATAAAAGTAGGGACCTTCAATATAAAATTTTATTGAGAAATGAAAATCCTCTACTGCATTCTCCCAAAACTCTAGTTAATCTGATCTTTTATAGTGCCTCATTTCTTCACTCAACCTTAATCTGGTAAGGCTTTATTAAGTCATTCTTTGTAATGTTGAAAAATTCTCCCCTTAATTAATTATTGTTACAGTCTTCCTTCTAAAAGGTAAAGTTTGAAGAGGTTGGTTTACAGAAGAGCTCTGGAGTATTAACCAGCCATGTTGAAGTATATTCCATTAATTGTCTGACAAGTTCTCAGTAGTTGTAGAAAGAGACCACAGTGCTTACATATAAACAAGTAAACTATTTCCAGAATTTATTGGTATGAAAGTAGTCTCCCAACTACAATTGCTAAGAGTTCAGAATCTGTAGTAAACCATCTGATATCCAAGAACCTGTATTTAGACCACCTAATGTCCAATTCTAATACCATCACATGTTGTGTGAACTTGGTGCCTTACTTAACTGCTTTGGCTCTTGGTTTCTTTATCTGTAATTGGGAATATTAATAATAATACATTTCTCATAAAGATATCTTTTGCAGACACTTTATAAATACATTTAAATTATTCACCACAGAATTTTGTACATAATAAATGAACTATACACTAATTATAATTATTTTACTCTTATTTTTATCATATTTTGGAATTCATGAAGTAATTTCTTTTGAAGTGTTTGTCAATCAATGTTAGGCATTAGCTGAAAAAACTTTCTAATTTGCATTTTATAACACTGTAAAAAAAAACTCTCAGATTTAATGTAACAGAAGACTCTCATAGGTTATCAATGAGCTGGTGTTTGCCACTTGAGAAATGTCTTTCAAATGAATGGATGAGTGGTGAATTAATTACTTCAGTTTAGAAAATCTTCATTGAGTATCTTCTCTATGCTCATGCCAGAGATGGGAGCAGAGATCATGAAATGGAACAAAAGAAGCAAAGCTAGCCAGGGTCCCTCCTGGAGAGCTCTGGCTTGAGATTGCCGGCATGCTCGTGGAGCTGCCTTAAATCCTATCAGCAGCCTAAATTTTCTGTTCCATGTAAGTAACCCAACAGAATTTTGTTCTCTAAGAAACTTTTAATTTATGAACATGAAGACATTTTTAGACTACACCACTCACCCCACAAAGAATAAATCTAGGTATAGCGTGATGACTTAGTAACTTTGCCAGATATGTAAATCTCTAGGACTTCTAAATCCATGTGGTTTTGTGAGAATATTCTTAACTAAATTGAGCTCTATCCAGATAAAACGAAGCCTTCAGGGAGGGAATATTTTGGACCTTTATCTGCTAGATGAGGAAGTTAGTGTCAGAATATATTGAACACATTGGTTGTTGCATCCCACCATAAAAATATGTTACAGTATTAATTTAGTAAATGCTATTCTAGAGAACTACAGGGGTTAAAACACCTTAGAGAAGGGTTTACACCCAGAAAGTAACATATGCACTTTCCAGCATCCTCTAATAGGTTTATTTCAATGGGCCTCACACAGATCGTTATGTGTTATGTAAGTCGCAATTTTAACTGATATTTTATTCTGACTTTTAAAGCAATGAATTTAGAACTATAAAATGTATAATTCTACATATTGGATTATCTTCATTAACTTGGAGAAATTGTCAGGCCTGATATTTCAAAATTTTTGTTAGTGTGTTCTTACAAGACAGAGAAAGGAGTACTAACTTTATTTGAAGTTCAAGTTATTTGGTTCACATAGACAATATCCACAAATAGTCAATTAATAACCACAGTCTAGAAAAACAAACCCAGGTGACTTGCTGATAGCTAGTTTAATAATCTTCCTATGTCACAGCATGATCATTTCTTCTTGCCACAAATCTTGGATTGGTCAACTCTCCTGACTGTTTATTCACTCATTCAACAAATACGTGTTAGGAAAACAAGGTGTATCAGTTTATGTACTTTGTGCTGGGGATAGAAAATGTGTGAGAATTAGACCTTCTCTTCAGGAAATGTAAAGTCTTACGGAGAGGCAATTACCTAAGGAAATAATTATAATACCATGTGAAATGTGTTATAATAGAGGTTAAGTACAAGGTTTTATAGAAGCAGAGAGACAGAGCAATTAATTCCAAGGAAGAAAATCACAGAACGTCAAACAGAAATGTTGCTAATTGAGTGGGCCTTGAAGGATTAGCTTCCTGGGGAAAGAACACTGGGGAAAAAAAAGATAATAAGTAGGCACTGAGGCAGGAATCTGAGTAGTTTTGTTTCATGACCTTCTTATTTCTGATGTCTAGATATGAACACACTCATCTGGTGAATACAGTTTTAATACTTATATTTAACATACTTAATTTGGGAAAACCTTTGAAATTTAAAAAGGTGCAACCAGAATCTAAAATAATCTTTGATTTCTCATTGGTATAATCAGAATATTCTAGAAATACCAACAATCTGGTTTCCATTTTTCTGCTCTAGGCTTTAAGTAGCACATTTAATTTTGGAAAGTAAATCAGAAAGATGTGTGCTGCACAAAATAAACACAAATACAACTGACATTGTTTAGAAGTTGTCATGTTAATATAATAGTGATTATCAGTCAAACATTTCATTCCAGCAGATGTGATTACTTCAAGGAAAGCCATGATTTTGAAATATACATCCAGGAATATAGTCTTAATGCTGAGGCATTGTATAGTTTTAATTAAAAGTTCATCAAGCCATTCCATAAATCTGATTTCAAAAATTCACACGAATCTATTTCCTTGGCTATTAGTGTACTAGAGCTAATTAGAAAAAGATAAATAACACAATTTTACTCAATAATAAATGATAAAGATTGGTCAATAGAAACCACATTAAGGCTTTACATTAGAAGCAACTGTAGACAACTCTTTGGTTTCCTTACTAGAGAGAAATCAACAGGATGCTAGTTCATGAAACAGAGTTAAGTTGGATATCTTCTATTTGGAAGGAGAAATAGAATTTCTCTATTTGAAATGCTGGAGAGGTATTAAAGTTCTAAGTCTGCATAATAATATGATAATTAGTAATATTTTCTCTCTTATTTAACTTAAATAAATCAATTGTAACAAGTTGAAATTTATTTGGTCTATATTTTTAATATGGGAATTTATAACATTGTTATACAGCTG
>NW_004444315.1:8005-9327 GCF_000243295.1 Trichechus manatus latirostris
ATTGAAGTTGTCAAGGATTTCATTTTACTTGGATCCACAATCAATGTCCATAGAAGCAGCAGTCAAGAAATCAAAAGATGTATTGCATTGGGCAAATCTGTTGCAAAAGACCTCTTTAAAGTGTTAAAAAGCAAAGATGTCACTTTGAGGACTAAAGTACCCCTAACCCAAGCCATGGTATTTTCAATCACCTCATATGCATGTGAAAGCTGAAAGATGAATAAGGAAGAACAAGGAAGACTTGATGCCTTTGGATTATGATGTTGGTGAAGAATATTGAATGTACTATGGACTGCCAGAAGTACACGGAAAAAGTACAGACAGAGTGCTTCTTGGAAGCAAGGGTGGAAAGACTTCGTCTCACATACTTTGGACATGTTATCAGAAGGGATCAGTCCCAAAAGAAGGACATCATGTTTGGTAAGGTACAGGGTCAGCAAAGAAGAAGACGACCCTCAAGGAGATGGATTGACACAGAGGCTGCATCAATGGGCTCAAACTTAACAATGATTGTGAGGATGGCTCAGGATTTCATTCTGTTGTACATAGGGTCACTATGAGCTAGAACCTATCAGAGGAAACCTAACAACTACACAATCTTTAGGGAAGCAGATCTCCAGGTCTTTTCTCCCACAGAGCAGCTGGTGGGTTCAAACTGCAAATCTTTTGGTTAGCAGCCAAGTGCTTAACCATTGTGTCACCTGGGCTCCTTTATGCACATACAACCAAAAAAGAAAAACAAAAAAACAAACCCTTTGCTGTTGGGTGGATTCCGACTCAAGCAACGCTGTAGGACAGGGTAGAACCGCCTCTTAGGGTTTCCAAGAAGTGCCTGGTCAATTGGAACTGCTGACCTTTCAGTTAGCAGCTGTAGCTCTTAACCACACATGTCCTTAAATTACAGTAAATTTAAAAAATAAAACACTGCACTTAGAATATAAAGGAACAACGACAAAATGTAGTTCCAGACCTTAATAAAGTCTCAAGTTTCTTGATATTACTCCATTTTATTTGGTATGCATTTTTTTTTTCAATTATATCTCCCCACCTAACCTCCTGTTTTCATCACTTAAATAGTTCTTATGACCTGTAAGGGTAATTAATTTAAACATTAATGGTGTTTCTTATATCATCACCATTGTCTTTGTAATAATTATTATTAGTTAACTTTTATGAATAGTCTATTACGTGCCAAGTAGCCTTTGATATCTATATAAAATCAATTTTATATGGATTAATTTTCTTTTTCTATGTATTTTTCTTGATGATTAGATTCATTGTTTCTAGTGGATGTCCAGCCTTATTTAATAAATAATCTGAGG
>NW_004444315.1:10004-32828 GCF_000243295.1 Trichechus manatus latirostris
TTCTTCTAAATTAAATTTATTTTTACATACTTTGGAAAAACATTTTAAAGACAATAGTATGATATTTTGTGAAGTATTTTGAAAGAGAAATGTACGAAGGAACAGACAATGTTTAAAGATGGGGACAGAAAATAGATAAATCATATATAAAAATGAAAAACTGGTGAATGTAAAGAGAAAGAGACTCTCAATAGACAAAAACATCAAAAAGGAAGGAACTATTGAATAGAGTAGTAAGAGAAAGGAAACAAAAATAACTGAGATATAAATGCTGACACTGTGTGAAGGGAAATGATGGACTGCCCTAAAGGTGCTGCCTCCTGCCCTTCCATCCTATTTGTCTGTTTATAAAATGTCTTCTTGGCTAGCTTTTCTGTGTTTTCTGTTAGGTAGAATGATGTTGGAAGAGTCGTCACTGGGCTCACCTTCATTTAATGTCCAGATGATCAGAAAGTCCTTCAGCACTCTTCCTTTTCTCTTTTATTCTATCTCTCTCTTTCCTCATTCTATATTTCTCAGGTCTCTATTTTATCCTGTTTGTGAGTCCACCTACCTGGAAAAAAAATATGCTTATTTTCTATACTACCACGACCCTAAAATGGTATTACTGTTCTTTTAATTTGAATATTCTAGTGCTAAATATCCTTTATAACCCTTTCTAAAATAACAACATAAGAATACACATATAAAAAAAGCAATATGCATATCAATGTACATAAATGTATGTATGTTTTTGTTATTAGGTGCCATTGAGTCAGGTCCAAATCATAGTTACTCTATGTATAACAGAACAAAACATTGCCTGGTCCTGCGCCATCCTCACAATCATTGCTGTGGAGATATATATATATATATAAGAGTCATAGCTGCTAACCAAAAGGTCAGCAGTTCAAATCCACCAGCTGCTCCTTGGAAATCCTGTGGCGCAATTCTACTCTGTCCTAAAGGTTCACTACGAGTCAGAACCCACTTGACGGCAATGGGTTAGGTCAGGTTATGTATATGTGTATATATATATATATATATATATAATACTGTAGGTATATAAAATATGAACAATTTCCATCAATCTTCTGTACTAATATTCACATCATTTCTCTGTCTCATCTCTCCCCCACATATTATGTACTCTTTCGTTTTTCTTTTTTAATGGGAGGGTTAAAAACTAATTCAAGGCACAGCAGTCTTCCGACATTCACTAAATACCCACTGAGTATCATGACTGCCTGCTGAGGGAGTTATAAACGGCAACAGGGTGTCTGTTTGCTATTGACAGGCTACTCCAAGAATGTAGTGACTAAAGACAAATTTTCTTCTGTGGTGCGGTCTCTGTCTGTAACCCTCCAATCCTGTTCAGTTTGGTGGTATATTTGTATCTTTAATGACCATTTTTCCTTACAACTAATATTAAAAAAAAAAAAATTGTCATTGAGTCAATTCTGACTCACTGTGACCCCAGAAGAATCTTTTTTTCTATATCCTGACACAAAGGTTTGAATGATACTCTCATGATTTAGATGATTACATGATCATGCAGAACCATTGACTTAATAAGCTTCATAGATCTTAAAAGATGTGCAGACTAGCAGAAATCATGGAGATGACATGGAAGGACTAAAAAGATATATAAAATTTTAGTTTCTAAATGTTCAAATTACCTAAAAGATTATTTACACTGTTACTTATGGTATTTTGCATAGACATTTCTGTAACATGCAAAGGCTTATTAAATGTTTTTGAAATAATTATTTGGTTTCAGCATATTAAACCATTTTCTTTCACTTTTTAATTACAGATTACATTCTTAATCATTAAAAGAGATTCGGACACTTTCAATGAATGAATTAGTTGCAGAGGTGCTAATCTGGAAATTTCTGAAGATCTATAGTTGTGTTTTTGTTGTTGTTTTTTACTTTAAGTAACAACAGTTAACACATAGTAAAATAGATGACTATTTAATAAAAATCATGTATTTTATGCTTTGTGAAGTGAAATGTGGGAATTTCTGAGGGCAAAAGTCTCAGATATTCTAATAATTAACAAGCAGAAATAATGTGTGACCATAATCTTTTCATGCTTTACTACTATCAGGATGCAATAGGGGAAAAATCAGATATTGGAAAGAAAATTTCTCTTTTTGTTTGTGTCTTTCTTTTAACCTGAGGCTTTTTTTTAGTATGTTTGTTTAGTTTTGCTTTGTTTTGTTTTGGCTAATAGAGGGAGTAGCTAGTATCTACTGGTCTAAAGAATATAAAAAGGCTTTAAATGGAATCTGTAGAGCTATCCAAAAGTCAAGAGGGATTTTAATACTAAAATGATAATCAGATGAGAGAAAAAAATTATTTTTCTTTAAATCTATGAAGGAATAAGAAAGTCAACTTGAGTGATTATTATTCTAGAAGAGTGAGTATTTTGTGATTTTATTTCTTTAGATTTTACTGTAATATTATGGATCAATTTTAAATATGCCAATTAACTGGTTGAGTAAAGAAATGTCATTTTTTGAAGGGTGAGAAAATAGAAATATTAGAATCACAATTCTTTAAAGGTTAAAACCAATTCTATGCCAGATACCTAAAAGCAAATACGAAGCCTTAGGAACACTATCCTTTCAAGTGTTGTGGTTTGAATTGTGGAAGTAATTTATGGATATAATAGATGCTGTATTTTTTGCCTTTCAGTGTGACAATAGTGGGTGTGTGTGTGTGTGTAAACTAATGAATGCTTGAGACCTCTTGAAGGTCAAGCCACTGTTCCTCAGTGAATAATAAGGGAATTCATGTTCTGAAGAGTTTTTAACCCTTTATACCTACAGCAAATTTTCTAATTTGAAGATTCTTCTTTTACTAATGATGCAACTCATATAAAAGAAACATAAAAATATACTGTAAACTGTACATACTTTCAAAATAAAATTCATAAACTATTTTTAATGCAAGCATTTGCATCATGTATTCATTTTTACTCAGTATCTCTCACATAATGGCTTCTTTTAGCCAGAAAAGTTTGCAGAGTAATTAATTTCATGTTTCCATAAATAGCTGCAATACCCATCATTCTAGTTAAAGATGCTCGGATAATAATGTTGAAGGTCATCTCAATATTCACCCAGTTGTAAGAAATATCAGTTTAACACCAATAAAATCATAAGGAGAAGTGTGACGTTTTTCCAGATCAGCATGGTCATAAACCCTATACCCCAGTACCCCGGTGTTGTTGAGTCAATTCCGACTCATCGCAGCCCTATACAACAGAGTAGAACTGTCCCCACAAGGTTTCCAAAGAGAGGCTGGTGGATTCGAATTGCCGACTTTTGGTTAGCAGCTGTAGCTCTTAACCACTGCACCACCAGGGCCCCCATAAACCCTACATTATACAAAATAGATAACGGAGAGAATAAATGACTTGATAATCTTGAAAAATTTGTATAATTAACTTCTAATTCCATTTAAACTTACTACTTTCAATTTTGGACCAGGCTTGAGTGAATATAAGATATATGTTGTTGCTGTTGTTAGCTACCCTTGAGTCAGCCCCCAATTCACGGTGACTCCGTGCAAAATGGAACAAAACGCTGCCTGGTCCTGTGCCATCCCCATGACTGATTGCAGATTAGACCATTGTGGTTCATAGGGCTTTCATTGTCTAATCTTCAGAAGTACATTGCTAGGCCTTTCTTCCCAGTCTTAGTATGGAAGCTCTGTTGAAACCTGTTCAGCATCATAGCAACATGGAAGCTTCCACTGACATCCAGGAGCCCAGGTCTCTTGCATAGAAGTTGAGAATTCTACCATTGCCCCCTTCTTATTAATTGGTTTAATATCTTTCATTTTAAAAGGTATTAGATAATGTTTTCCTATTATTAAAATATAAATTACTTAGAAAATAATCTACATTTTATTAATTTTACACATATTTTCTGAAGAGTAAAAGTCTCTGAAAATAACTCGATGTTAGAGAGTATTTTCTTCCTTAGGTGGATAAGGCAGTATATAAAAAAATCAGTTGCTACCATAAAAAACAAGGTATTTCTGCACTGCCTGTCTAGATCTATTACAAACTTTAATGGGTAAACAAGTGTCTCTATGAACTACATTTCAGGCCAGCACCATCTGCTTTCATTTTCTGAACCGCCTGGTGAAGCAAACAGAGATAAGCAGGTAATAAAATATTTGACTGAACTACTACCTCTAGGGCACCACCGAAATAAAAAGCATCATGGTGATATTTAACACCGGAAATTACAGCCAAAGAGTTGTTTATTTTCAGGGACTGAAGTTTCTGCATTTTCTACCAAACTAAGAGAATTAACCAAGGTACCTTTGAAAAATATTTTCTTCAGACACCATAATGCAAATAATAAAACAGAAATTGTAAGAATCTTTAGCCAAGAACACAAATTAAAAGGCAGTGGAAGTTTAGATGGTTTTGATGCGTCAAATAACAGTCCATATGAGGCAAGCATGATTAAATCATATATGAAAAATAGTGGTATTGCCAAAGACTTACAGTCACCAAATTCAAACGATGATGTAAGCTAGGATAGTGGTAATTGTCTTAAACAGGAAAAGATCTTAGGCTCATAATTATTTGCTTGACATTGATAAGGAATATTTCTAATAATGTATTGATTCCTAGAAATAGTTTATTGGATTTAATGTATAAAATTCATTGTATGGTAGATTGTTTGCAAAAATGGATGCATTTTTTTTCTCTTCTCAGTATTCATGCCTCTGTGTATTGTGACTACATCTCTTCCCAGTAAGAGTAAATCTGTTATACCACTTGTTAAATCTGGGATGGACTGTTGGCTTCGTTTCGTCAGTAGAGTATGGCCTCAAGGACTCTTTCTTGCTTCTATTCTCTTTTCTGCAACCCTTCCAAATCTACACAGGACTAGTCTGCTGGAGGATCAAAGACACTTGGCCAAGTTACTCACATTGCCTCAGCCAACTGCCATTCAAACACCAAGTACATGAATGAGGCCAGATTAGATAGTCATTCCCAGTTAACCTTCCAGCTGATCTCAGAATACATGAGAAAGCCTTGCTGAGATCAGTGAAGCCTGGCCCAGATCAGCAGAACCATCAACCTGCCCCCACAGACTCATGAGTGGTATTAATGATTGTTGTTTCAGGGCTCGACAAACTACAGTGCATGGATTGGCCCCGAGTTATTGTAAATGATTTTTGTTGGAACACAGTGTTTTGTGTTTCAATTGTTTTATTGGAAAAATGCCTATTTGTTTATGTATTTCTATGGTTGTTCTTATGCTATAAAAGAAACACTGAATAATTGAGAAGAGACCTTATGACCTGCAAAGCCTAAAATATTTACTATGGAGATATTTACAGAAAATTTTGCTGACTCCTCATTTAAGCCACTAATTTTGAGGTGGATTATTACCCAGGAATAGGTAACAGAAACATCTTGCAAATAATTTCCATACATTTTTGCTCTCATTAAATATAATAGTACACCATATTTTGTGCTATTATATTTAATATATATATAAGGAAGATTAAAGACGAACTGACGCCTATGAATTATGGTGTTGCCAAAGAATATTGAATATACCACGAACTGCCAGACGAATGAACAAATCTGTCTTCGAAGAAGTACTGCCAGAATGCTTCTTAAAAGCAAGGATGGCGAGACTTCATTTCAGATACTTTGAACACGTTATCAGGAGGGCCAGTCCCTGGAAAAGGACATTGTGCTTATCGTGCTTGGTAAAGTAGAGAGAAAAAGAGGATAGACCTTAAAGTGTTTTGTTCTGTTGTACGTAGGGTTGCTATGATTCGGAACTGACTCAACAGCACCTAACAACAACAACAATATATCATTTTATATATAATTTATAATAATTTCTAAACCTTCTAATATTTACAACCATTTGTTAAACAAATATTCATCACATATCCACTATAAGCCATCACTGTACTAGATGCTTCAATTCAGCAGTGAACAGTCAGGCAAAAATTCTTCCCTTCCTGTAGCTTACATTTTAGGGCATAGAGATAGACTAAAAAATATACATATATATATACAATTACCTGTATACATGCACATATATGTATACATACATGTGTGTATAGTCAGAACCATGTAAAATTACCATTTTTGTTGGAAAAATAATTGAATGTTGACAAGTCAATCATTTTTCTTTAAAAAATGGTAATTTATGTACTATTATACCAGAGGTGCAATTTAAGGGGGCAAGAGGTAGTAGGAAGGAAACAGCATTGCTGTTATCTGAGCAACCACTTGAAGGAAATGAAGTAGTGAGCCATGAAGGTATCTAGGAGAAGAGAATGTCAGGGAGAGGCAAGTGCAATGTTCCAGAAGTGAGAGTGGGTCTGATCTGTTCAAAAAACAAAAAAAAAAGGGATAAAGGTCAAAGTGACTGAGGGGAAGTATAGTAAATGTTGAAATTAGGGAGGTACTGAGTAACTGTAGGGAGCTGCTGTGGCAGATTGCATAGAATTGTCCTGCCCAAAAGTTAGCCACTAGTCACATACGGTTGTTGAGCACTTGAAATACAGCTAGTCCAATCCAAGTTATTATGTAAATGTAAAATACACGCCAGATTTTGAAGACTTAGTATGAAAAAAAGAGAGTGTTAAATATTCCATTAATGATTTTTATATTGACAGGATGTTGAAATGACAATATTTTAGATATAATGAGTTAGGGTCCTTGGGTGGTATGAATGGTTAAGCACTCAGCTGCTAACCAAAAGGTTGGCAATTTGAGTCCACCCAGAGGTGCCTCAAAAGAAAGGCCTGGCAATCTACTTCCCGAATATTCAGCCCTTGAAATACCTATGGAGGACAGTTGTACTCTGACACAAATGGAGTGGCCATGAGTTGGAATTGACTCAGCAGCAACTGGCGAAATGGGTTAAATAAATTATATTAAATTTAATTTCACTTTTTTCTTTCTACTGTCTTTTTAATGTGGCTAGTAGAACATGTAAAATTAAACATATGGCTCACATAACATTTCCTTCAGACTACACTAGTATAGTGTCAGTACTGTGGTTTTTGCTTTGAATGAGATTAGTGGCCATTGGTGGCTTTGCAGCAGAGAAATGACATGATATGCCTTGTATTTTTAAGGATCCCCTAATGGATGTATCGAAAATAATGTATAATGTTAATGCAGAAGCAGAAACAGGAAGAGCAGTTTGAAGGATGCTTTATGAATAGTAGGGAAAGATAACTGGGGCTTGGAACAGAATGAAAGTAACAAATAGGGTTAATGAGATTTGTTCAGATTTTTGATACATTTTGAGAGAACAAGTGGGCTATGAAAAAAGAAAGGCGTCAAGAATCTGTGATTTGTGTCCAGGCAACTGAAAGACTATTTGAGGTAATAACTGAAATGGAGAGGATGGGAAGAGGAATATGTTCGAGGCGAAAAAGATTTGGATACGGTACGGATAGAAATATTAAGTAAAAAATTGGATAAATAAATTTATATATCAGAAGTGAGTTCCCAGCTGGGGATTTTATTATGAGACTTATCAGTTTGTACACGGAATTTAAAGCACACTGAATTAATGAATGAGTGAATGAATGAATGAGTGAATGAGAAAAGAAAGTGAAAACGCAGCGCTCTAGGACATTCTAAACATTTAGAGGTTAAAAAAAATAAGGAAGCACCAGCAAATGGAATTGCCAAGGACAGCCTAGTGAGGAAGGAGGAAAATCAGAAGTTTGTAGCAGGTGTATAAAAAAAAGTGTTTCGGAGAATTGAGACTGATCCTTGGGATCAAATATTGCAGACAAAGTTTAAAGATTGATCACTGGATTTCGCAATGTGTAGGTCATCAGGTTGTCGATAATTTTGGTAAGAATAGCTTTAGTTGAGTGTCTACTGTCAGCGGAATGGGATAAAGAGAGGAAAGTGTATGGATACCATGAAAGTCACAAACTTCTCCAGGAATTTTGCTATTAAGGAAAGTAGAGACATCCAGTGGTAGATAAAAAAGGATGTGGCGGGCCAAGACAGACTCTTATTTTTTAATTTTTGTAAAATTTGCAGATTACTATTATGACCACACTCTGAATTTCTGAATTTCTCCAAATTTTATTGTCAGTTTTAAATTTTTTATTCTCTTCTTTGACTTCATCAAAACAAAATCTTCTAAAATAATTGTACTAATAATATTTTCCTTTTTGTAACTAATAATTTTGGAAAAATACTCCCCTAATTCTATTAATTTTACTACTAATATATAATATATGTACATATAATTGCCAAATAATTTAAAATGTTATGAGCAATATAGGAAATTATAAGCAATATATAAAATTGTCCAGATAAAAAAGCATTTTATCAATTACATACATAACTATTCCAATTATTGGCTTTATAATTAAATGAAAATAGTATGAATAAAATAAGCCAATGGAAAATACTATTAAAAGGGACCAATTTTTTTTTTAATACTTTTTATTGTAGTTTAGGTGAAGGTTTACAAAACAAATAGTTTCTCATTAAACAGTCAGTACACATATTGCTTTATGACATTGGTTTACAACCCCACAACATGTCAATATTCTCCCTTCTCAAACTTGGAGGACCTTTTTGTTTTTTTGGTGAAAATATACATAGCCAAAGATAGACCATTTCAGAAATTTCTACATGTACAATTCAGTGACATTGATTACATTCTTCCAGTTGTGCTGCTATCCTCACTATCCTTTTCCAAATTATTGCATCACCATTATCTTCAACTCACTGGCTCCTAAGCCTCCCATCAAACCTTTTGAGTCGCCATTGTCAATTTGATCTCACATAGATAATTGTTTTATTTTTTATTTTTGGACCTTAGATGAAGGTTGGCAGAACAAATTGTTTCTCATTAAACAGTTAGTACACATGTTGCCTTATGACAATGGTTAACAACTCCACTACCTGTCAACACTTTCCTTTCTCAACCTTGGGTTCCCTATCACCAGCTTTCCTGTCGCTTCCTGCCTTCTAGTCCTTGTCCCTGGACTGCTGTGCCTCATTAGTCCCCGTTTTTCTTATGGAGCCGTCCAATCCCCAGCTGAACAGTGAACTTCGGGAGTGACTTCACCACTGAGCTAAAAGGGTGTCCGGGGGCCAAAATCTGGTCTTTCTTTTTTTTTTTTGTGAGTTAGAATTTTGTTCTACATCCTTCTCCAGCTCTGTCCAGGACCCTCTGTTGTGATAGCCAGGCACCATCTAGCTGTACTGGACTCAGTCTGGTGGAGGCCGTGGTAGCTGTGGAGGGACCAATATTTTTAACAAGGCTCTCAGTGAGAAGGATATTTTATTTCATGTGTCACTAAAAATGTGTTTTGAAGTATTTCTCAAAAATAATATTAAAATCTTGATTAGGAGGGAATATCAACCTTTTTTAAGTTTTAAAAGATATTGAAACAGAGACATCAAATATTATCATATTTTTAAAAATAATTTTCTACATCCAAAGGAAAACATCTAAATAGACTAAACTTTCTGCAGCAAACTGGTCAATCTAAGTTTTTATCATTTCCATTTTGAAAAGGCTCATTAAAGTAACTTGCACTGATTGCTCATTGGCTATGACAGAAAAATATTACAAACATTATAGTAATCTAGCTGCAAGAAAATTAGTAGGATCACTTCTGTGGAAAAGAAGGTAATAAAGTCTGAGACTCTGTCCACAAAAATGAAAGAAGCTCATTATTTCAGTTATTCTAACCAACTGTGAAGCTCCCAGACTCAAAATTAGAGGCATTTTTCCCCCCTTTCCTTCACATCTGAAAACATTTATCCCATTAGATAATTTTGCTAATATTTTCTTGGAAAAACACGTGGCTTTATTCCTTTCCCTTCTTGACAGTATATGTAGCAAAGGAATACAATGTTTGTATTTGGAAAAACCAGTATGATGCTCTGACTTTATTACTCACAGACTACATGAACATGAATAAATTCTCCTTCTTCTCAAAATACAGTTTTCTTAAATAAAAAATGCAAAATAAGATGTATGTCTCATAAAATGGCCCTAAAAATCAAACTATATGAACATTAGTAAGTACTTAACAAATGGTAAACACAAATACTGATTCTCATTTTTTTGATTTTCAGACTCTCAAACCCTGGTTGGAACTATCATTATGCTGTTTATAAACTCCTGTATTTTCACAACCAATTTTTCTCAACTTTCAACCTATCTTACAAATAAAAAACAGATAATATTCTTAAACAAACATCATACATAATATGCCATAAATATTGAGGCATATGGGTGCGCAAAGGGCGAAATGAACTATATCAGTATGTTAACAATCATTTCTTGAGGGATATAGATTTCATTTGCTTTTACTTCTTTATATCTTTCACATTTTTCTGCAGTCTATATACATTCATATTCTAATAAGAACACATGCACTCTATGTATAGTTGATTTGGAAAGAATACTTACCCTCTTGAAATGTCTATCATTTTCCAACAATGACACATGATAAATCAAAATGCATAACCATCAAAAAATTAATAATCAATTACTGGGTTAATATTATATGCATCCCTTTAGACACTTTCTTAGAGATTACAAAGCATAACAGAGTGTTTGCCTTCCAAAAAATGTAAGATAAATGTATATTATATATTTAAACAAGTTAACAGAAACAAATACTTTACTATCCCGGAGAATTAGTCTTTGATGTACAGACTTCTATTGAGTTTAAGTACCCTTAAAAATTTTCTGTTTAATCAAACAATGATGGAGTAAAATTTGCACTTCAGGTATGGCCCTGAACCAGGTATTATGTTACATGTTCAAATGACACCTTAGTTTAATAATATGGACTCAGAAACATGGAGAAATAAAACAGACTGTAGAACATTCTAATGTTGCCAGTCTATCTTGGCTATGATGGTCCTAATAGTGTCATCTATCAGCAGCTCTCCCCTTCTCTTCTGCCACTGAGTAAGCAGCTTACAAAGTGAAGCCAAAAACTGAGATGCAATATTAGATACCATCTGTGTTGCTCATTTGATTTCAATCCAAATTGTTCTTAAGCCAATCATGGAACCAAGGGAAGAATTTGATTTTGATTAGGGTGAGGAATGAAAAAGACATGAAACTAGAAGATCAACATCAAGCTTCCAGGCACAAAGGGACAGTTTACCCATTTTGCAAATTTCATTGTGGAAAATAGGTTTTAGACATGTAAAATTACAGCATGTTCAGAGATGGACACAAAGACAAGCACACATATGTGCACATACACACACAAACACCAGGTAGAAATGATTTTGTTTTTAAATTCTCTATTTTAAGGAAGTATTCTTTATAATTATTTTAGAAAAATATCTGGCAATTTTAACATATGAGAAAATGAGAGATTGGTGTGTGCCTGTGTCCTGTAAAATTAATTCTGATGCTTGTAAAGACTGCAGTAAACAAGAGCCAATGTGTAGACCTACGTCCCAGTGATAGACATTCTCTCTGCAGTGAACCACTGTTGATCCATCTGCAAGGCACAACAACTAGCCAGTTGCTTGACTGAGAATAGGTTGTAAAGAAGATAAGTCACGTTATCCTGATTTATTTTGGTCGTTGTCTTTTGTTTGTTTTGTTTTGTTTTTAGTGTCTATTTTGATCTCTTAATGTTTTCTTTCCAACATATTTTGAGCAGTGTTCTTGACTGATGTTTTTGGGTGGGAAGGATAACATGGCACAGAACAAGATAAGATATATGTGAACTGAAATTTTTACTATGTTGGAGAATGCTAATTATTTGTATGTTTATCAGGTTTCATTTATGTGAAAGAAGTCATGGACAATGGAGAAACACTTACTTTTGGGCCCTAATGAACCGTACCATTTCAGAATTTAAAAAAAATTATTTTCATATGTATATATTACACAATGAAGTATATGGAACCCTTTATACTATTACCAGAAGTCCCTGGATGCCACAAACGTTTAAGCACTCAACCACTAGCTCAAATGTTGGTAATTTGAACCCATGCAGAGGTGCCTTGGAAGACAGGCCTGGCACTCTGCTTCTGAAAGATCATGGCCTTGAAAATCCTGTGGAGCAGTCCTACTCTGCACACATGTGGTCTCCATGAGTCAGAATCGACTCCATGGCGACTAACAACATACTATTAACAAAAATGTCGCAATTACTTATGTAGGATTCATAAGGTATTTAAACATTAATGTATGAAGAAGGAAAACATAGAAATAATATTATGAATTCCTCTACCTCCTAATTGCAAATTCCTAACGCTGAAGATAATGTGTAAGAATTGAGTGAAATAATAATAAAAACGCTTAAGTTTTACACTGAAATTATCATTTTCATTTAGAAATTATTATGATATATTATCAAGTTATATATTATTTATTAAGCTTGTTAAAAGACATGGAACAAAATGGTTATTCAAAAGTACTTTGCAAGCAAATGTGCTAAGGGATATTGTTTTGTTGGTTTCTTGTTTAGTTTTATTTTATTTTCATAGTGGTATTTTTCACTTAGTTATGTACCACTTTATGGAGAAGTGTATTATGTTTGAGGGCAAAGATTGATTCTGATATTTATCTTCAAGTAACACATTTGTCTTACTAGGAAAATATTTTTAACAAGAACATAGTATAATAAATGCATTGCCATGAGCTAGACATCAAAGTTTTCGTGTTGAACAATCTAAATAAAATGATCTAGAAAAAACCTGACATCTAAAACTATGTACAAATCTCTGCACAAAAGGGTGCTCCATTATTATTGAACCTAAAATTAGGACATTTTTCACATTGCAATGCTGCAAAAATGAATTACAGATTTGTTTGTAGACTTAAACCTCAAATACATGACCTCTCAGATCTCATATTTTTAATGTGTCTATTAACAGGAGACCCTAAGGAATGAGTTTACCACAGTCTCTGGCATAAAATAATGGTGCCTGTGGTCATTATTATTTTTCAACTGATAAACATTTTTCCGGATCTTCTTTTCCTAATTTTTACATATTAACATTTTTGTTGCTGTTGTTAGTTGCCGTCAAGTCAGCTTTGACTCATGGAAACCACATGTACAACACAATGAAACTTTGCCCAATTCTGTACCATCTTCACATTCATTGGTATGTTAAAGTCGTGGTTACCGCCATTGTGTATTTTGAGCTTTTTCCCAACCTAGGGGCTCAACTTACTGCATTGTATTGGAGAATATTCTGTTGTGATCCATAAGATTTTCATTAGCTAATTTTTGGAAGTACATTGCCAGGTCCTTTTTCCTAGTTTGTCTTGGTCTGGAATATCTACTAATAACTGTCCACTATAGACGACCGCTGGTATTTGAAACATCGGTGGCATAGCTTACAGCATCATAGCAACACACAAGTCCCCCGAGTACAACAAACTGACAGACAGATAGTGGATTAATATTTTAAGAAGGAATTAAAATTACATTCAAGACACTTAACAGTTTCTTAATATGAATTCCAACAACCCAGACTTTCTTCAGCCTTTTAGAAATCAAATATTTTCTGTCAAAGAATTGTTTTTGACATGTTTGTTACTGCAAATTGCAGATTTGAGCTGCCTGCAGCAAAAGCCAATACTGAGACAGGGGTGAGGTGAGCAGCAAGAGGGTTTTATTGTATATCAATATACAACAGACAGAGGGGAATGAGCTCCTCCAAAAAACCCGTCTCCTCGACTAGAGACTGGCTGAAGATTTTATATGGACAGGATTATAGTTTCTCTTCATGGTGGTCACGTTTCTCACGTCTCAGATGAGTTAACGTCTTACCGGCAATCCTTGAAGGTTATCTGGCACCGTTAGTCACGATTGTCACATCGCAGATGAGTTAATCCTAGTCCTTGAGGGTTATCCATTTGCTCTGCCACCCTCCAAGGAGAAACTTTAGTCAATGTTACTGGAATAGGAAGAGGGAGAAAGAAGAAGAAGAAAAAAGAAATTATCATGAGGAAAACAGGGACACTAGAAGCAATGGTGGTAATTGAGCTTATGTAGCCTGTTCCATGCTTATGAGAACCTCTAAACTGGCTGCCAATATTTGAGTTTAGTCAAGACTCTTCTGCTGTATATTTATCTACTTACTCACTTAGCTCTATCTTATTTCAAATGGAATTTAAAAGCACATACAAGAGAACGTTAATAATTATACTTAAATATATCCACAAGAAAAAATCTGAGCTAGAAAAATCCAAGTTTGATAAATACACTGAAATTAGCAGTGTGCAAAATGCATGATTATATATTTGCTTGAGATGAACCACAAAAATGTTTCTAAACTATCTAATGGGAAACAAAGAGTTGTGAACATGACTTAGTCAAATAGTATACCATGATAAAATTCAACCATATGCTCATGAGAAATCCAGCTATTTTTGCAATACAGTGTACAGAGAAGTAAAAGAGGATACCTTGAAATTTAATGAACATCTCTCACCATTTTCGTAAAGTGAAAACAGGAGAGAAAACTTCTCTCAGTATAGTCTGCTGCATAATGCCAAGTGCAATTTAGGGAAAGCAATTTTATGGAACACCAAAATGATGCCATTCTCTAATGATCTTGTGTAATCCAAGGATGGATTTGTATTATGGTTTTTACGTTCCCCAGCTTAAGATAAGCCTATACTGTAAAAAGAACATTTTTAGACACATTTTAGGCCAAATGATAACATATTATTTTAAAGTGTTTTTCTTTTTCTTTTTTTTAAATACCTTTGCTTGAAATTTCAACAAGAAAAAGAATGGCTCTTCTCTTTCTTCTTTTCAGATTTACCATTGTAAAAATGGCATGGCAGAGGTGTCTGACCTCCTCTAACTTCACAAGAGGGAAGGAGAATCAAGATCAACAGTCCAATGCTGATTGCTATGAGACGGAGATCACACATGTGTCCTCTCTCTGCCATCTTTACTAATTCTGACACCAACCATCCCTCCCACGGCACTCTCTACTTCTCTGCTGGGTTTAATAATTCACTGCAATGGCCACACAGAACTCACAGACAATACTCATTAGGGAAGTAACAGGTTACAATTCAGGACCAGGAAGGACTTAGGATATAGTTTTTTGGTTAGGACAGCTTCTTCTCAGCCATGTTGGCAGGCAGGCATCTTTCTGGCACTTGGCCTCTTGGCCCTCGGCCCCTCAGACCCTGCCTTAGTTAGGTACGTATTACAAAGCACTTTAGCTCTACCAATAAGTGCCTGGAGGCACCCTACTCCACCAATAAGCATCGGCCTGAAAGTGCTAGGCTTTCTTGCACTGTGGGCCAGGAAGCCCACCATGCCATCTCCTGCTGGTCTCCTACTGGCCTCCTGCTTCTGCTGCTGCCATTTCTCTGCCGCTGTTTCTCACTGTCTTTACTGTTTCAGCTCTCTCTCTTTTCGTCTCCTGGTTCCAGAGAACACACTCTACTCCTAGTTCTTCTTTCTTGGGTGGTGAAATCCTCTCTTCCCACCTCTGGGATGGCTCATTTTAAGCCTAGTGGGATGTCAAAACTGACCAATCCCCTTGTTAGGGTTCCATATACCTTATTTGCATGGTTCCACCCCCACAAGAGTGCCCTACACCTTGTTTACATTATTAGCAAGCTACCCAATCCCTTTGGTGGGTCACAAGCACCTCATTTGCATAGTTCCAGCCAATTATTTGGTGAGAGTTACAAAGACTATGGTTAGAAGGGCCATATTAAGTAATTCACTACGTTGCAACCATCTTAAAAAAAAAAATCACTCTTATTCTCAATGGGAAATAAAGGACAGAAAAGAAGATAAGAACACAAAATTTGCCAAAGTAATTTTCACCCCCTCAGAAAAGAGTGAATTACATTATAAGCTTCTGAAACAAGTAAGTAGCATTTTTCTATATGTTTACCCAGAATGAGCACCACTTTTATTCCATTTTTCCACTACATGTAATAAATCAGTACTATCTGAATGATGCACAATTTCATGTAACAAACTAGTTTGTTTTGTTTTTTTTTTTTTCCATTTGTTCATAGAACGCTTAAGTAGCCACCAGGTAAAGTTACATGAATTAAATTATTTTAAGAATGATTAAAGCCACTTTCACCCATAATAAAAGTAATATTAAAATTTTAATAATATTAAGCAGCAGTATCAGAGCCTATCTGATACTGTGAGTAGGATACTACCAATGTCCATGGTGAAATCCTCCACATAAAGTTTTTCTGCTGGTGCTTTAAAGAGGATTGTTGGTCACTGAACTACAGAAAAAAAGCTAGACAATACTTTTTTATTGTAGGCTTGATTCTAGAAACATAATTCAAGATACTTGTCATGGATTGAATTATGTCCCCCAAAAAATGTGTGTTATCAGTTTGGCTGGGCCATGATTCCCAGTATTGCATGATTGTGTACCATTTTGCCATTTGATGTGATTTCCCTATGTGTTGTATATGTTATCACTATAATGTAATAAAATGGATTAGCAGCAGTTATATTGATGAGGTCTACAAGATTAGATAGTGTCTGAAACCAATCTCTTTTGAGGTCTAAAAGAAAGAAGTGAGTAGAGAAACATGGGAACCTCACCACCAAGAAAGTAGTACCGGGAGCAGAGCGCATCCTTTGGACTTGAGGTTCCTGGGCAGAGAAGCTCCCAGACTAAGGGAAGATTGATGACATAGACCTTCCTCCAGAGCTGACAGAGAAAGTGTTCCGCTGGAGCTGATGCCCTAAATTTGGACTTGTAGCCTAGTGGACTGTGAGAGAATAAACTTCTCTTTGTTAAAGCCATCCACTTGTGATATTTCTGTTATAGCAGCACTAGATGAATAAGACAATACTTATCATAACAACCTTTATTAGTATAAAATTAAAGACTCAAGACTGTGAATTACATAAGTTCAATTGCCACAATAAAATCCATTTGTAATCTGTATGTAGATTGGTTCCATATCTTCAGAAATTTTTGCAAAGGCTTACTATATACTCTAAGCACTGTACCAGCTCTAGTAACCATAGCACATTTCTGGCCTCAGAGCGACAATTAAAAGGCAGAGAGAGGGAACTCTCTTACAATATGACAAGGGTATGTTTGCAGTATGAATGAAGTGTTGGAGCAGAGTAGAAGAAAGCTGTTAGTTCTGCCTGTGAAGCTTTGAAAAGGATCAATAAATGAAGTGACACATGTGAGGCTAGAAATTTGAAAAGGACACTTTACAAGTAGAATAAAGAGAAATGACATTTGAAAAGGAACTTTTACAACTGGAATGAAAAAGAAGGTCATTTTAAGTTTTACCACAGATTTATTTATTCTGTAGGTCAAGAAAGAAAAAGAATAAATATTAAAGAGCAAAAAAGGGAAATTGTGAAGAAGATAACTCCAAAGATTCAACAGAGAACAGATATTATATAACAAGCACAGGGCAATAGGAGATATCTGCCCAGTGCAGGCTATATGGAGGTGTTGTGTGTACAGAGAATTTAAAAGCAAGAAATTACTAAAATAATTTTACATAATTGTTGCAGTTACTGTTGAGTTTCATAATGTACATAACCTTAAAACTAGCACTTTTTTTTTTTTTTTACTTACTCTTTAATAAACCTTGCATTCTAAGTGGAAGAATATGCACTGTCTTAGGCTGGGTTCTCTAGAGAAGCAAAACCAGTGAAGGGTATAAATATATATATAAAGATATTTATATCAAGGAAATAGCTCACGCAATTGTAGAGGCTAAAATGTCCCAAGTTCACAGATCAGGGTAGAGGCCTCTCCCAGTTCACGTAGCCACAGAAGCTGGTGAATCCAAGGTCAGCAGGTCAGAGAGGGGCTCCCGCCCACAGGCTGCGAAGGTCAATGAATTCCAAGATCAGCAGAACAGACCACAAGGTTTCTCCTGATTCACATAGCTGTAGGGGCTGGTGAACCCAAGGTCAGTAGGTTGGGGAACCAGACTTTTGCTCACAGGCTTAGAAGTTTGACGAATTCCAAGATCAACAGGTAAGCTGCTAGCTCAAGTCCCACGAACCAGAGGTAAGACAACAAGGGGCAGCTGCTGAATCTGGAACAAGCCAAAAACCTTGGCAAGGCGAGCAGGCAGAAGGCAACCAGCAGAAGGCAGAGAGACGAAAGTGAGAGGGCGGTGAGCTGCCACAGACCCCGCCTCTGCCAGTACCACTCAGCAGATGCCATCACGGGGGTGATCACAACATTATACAACTGCTAAAACACTGAGAATAATGGCCTAGACAAGTTGACATACAATCTTAACCATCACATGCACATTCATTCAAGATTAAATTCACAGCAGTTCAGAATCATTATGGCTCCCTTCAGGCACTGTTTGGATCTTTAGCTCCTGTGGTACTACATATTCCTGTGCTAAAATAATAGATTAGAAATAAACAATGATCACACTGTGATTGTAAAGACAAAGAAACAAAATTTGTGTACTTCACTTCTATTTTCAGATGAATTTGAGTTTTTATTTGTGCTTAAAATTTAAAATGGTGAATGAAAACTATGGGTGTGATAGTTTGCTGTGCTAAAGATATTTTAATAATATCTTTTAAAAAAAGTCTTATTCTTTTTACTTTTTAAATTGTTTATGTTAAAAGTAAGAAAATAAAACTTTGCATCAGTAGTACAACTTGCTATTTGCCTAAAATATATCTTTCACAGATATTTCAGTTTTAATAGATTCACTTAAGAGTTCCTAGAAGTTATTATTGATGACTTTAGCAGAGCAATTATAGGTAAAGTTTTCCCAAGTAAAATATAATTAATCTAATTGAAAAGAATTAAAGGATTACTCTTTTCTTTTTTTATACTATACTGTTTTGTTTAATTAATTTTCTATTGGCTTGAATATAAATATGAAGTTAAGCAAAAGAAAATTATCACTGCCTGCATTTCTTTTCTGGTCATTGTTTTATATTTATTTCTCAGTTATTACTGAATATAATTTTGTAATAATAGGAAGGGATTAGGTAAAAATTGATCCACTCCAGTTGTCAAATACACTAGACAGGCTCCACAGTGATTGGCAAACTTTTTTTCTATAAAGGGCTAGATAGTAAATATTTTAGAGTTTGCAGGCCATACTGTCTCTGTAACAACTACTCAACTCGGCAGTTGTATTATAGAAGCAGCCATAGACATAAACAAACGGGAGCAGCTGTTTTCTAATAAAACTTTATTTAAAAAAATAGGCAGCAAGCTGGATTTCGCTCTTTGGTCATAGTTTGCCAAACTGTGCTCTAGAATGTCACTGATGGACATGCATTAATAAGGAAACACTTTTTAAGTCATTTTCTTGAAATAATTTAATTACCAAAGAAGGGAAGAATCACTAATACTTCAGTGTTTTCTTCTAGAAATTTAACTAGATATTTCCTTTTCAAAGTGAAGAAAGTAGGCTGCTTAAATTCTCTTCTTAAGTGTATATGTCTCAATTTAACTTTTAATCCTAATGATATAAAATATATACTAAAGGATTAAACTATACTTGAGGATATTAAAATGTTGAATTTATAAATAACCTAATATCTTAAATTATATATTTAGTTGGTCAAAAGTCAACTTACTACAGCATATGTCAAAAGCTGAATTTATCCACCTAAATTTATCTATTTAAATGTACTGTGTAATTGCACAGAGAAAATAATAAAGAAAATTGATGTAGAATATTTTTCTGATAATCATTAATTTTAAAAACATCTTCTATAATATGGTTATTCAAATGGTTAGGATAGATGTTGGAAAAGGCAAGAAAAAAGCAAACAAGAAAGCTACAATTTCACAGTAATATTTTTCTATTAGGTTTCCGTCTTCCCTTTGGTAAGATCATATTTACCATGAAATTTGCATTTATTTGGAAGGCCACTGGATTTTAAGTCCAAAAATACTGCTTTCATCATTATCAGTTTTACTATTTAGCAAGGTAAGCTTGGCTCCCTTGCTTGCTTGGTGCTTATACTCTATTATCCTCTGAGTAAACAAAGTAAAATAAAATTACTTTTCTTTGAGTTCCCACAACACTACTTCCAAAATTCAGAGAGTATAAATATCAATAACAGTGGTGTTTAAACATATTCTTAGACTCCATGCCCACAGATTTTGCTATGGTATGTACAGGGTAGGGACTAGAAATCTGAACTTTTTTTTTTTTTTTCCTTAGGAAGTATGTCAGTTTCAATCCACCAAGCCCTCCTTGGAAACCCTATGGGACAGTTCTACTCTGTCCTATAGGTTCGCTATGAGTCGGAATAGACTTGACGGCAGTGGGTTTGGTTTTCTTGGTTTATGGTAGTCTACGGGCCCAAAGCTAAGAAACATTTAAAATGTGAAAGAGACTATAAAAGGTGCTATTAGCAAGGTCAAGTATGAGAAAAAAATAGTTTAGTTCATTGTATGAATACTTTTCAAAATTTTGATAGTTTGTTAGTTTAGAGAGAAAAACAGTTGTGTAAGAAATGAGTAGTTTTTGTTTTTAATTATTCCAACTGACCCAAGAACAATGGAAGAAATATCATTTATATTTTATATATACTTATTACAAACCCATAAACTAAATCACCTTATTTGGGTGCACATACACACAAAAACTAAGTTTTCTAAGTTGACATTTGCAATCATTATTTCAGAACTTAGGCTTTATTGTGCATCATATGCAGATTTATCTTATTTTTTTCTTACCTTACTTTTTAAAGAAACTTACATATTTAGGAAGAGTAGTCTTGTGATTAAGATTGATTTTGCCATGGAATCTCACAAGTTAATTCCTATCTTATACTGCTGCATACCAGACATAATAAAAAAAGAACAAATTGTCCTTGTCCAGGGAGTTCTGTGTTTAACACTTTATCATTGAAGATCATAGGAAAAAAAAGATAGAATCTAACACCTTTTATCATTTATTTCACTTGTAAATAACATAAGAGAAGAATAAAAGCATCTAAATGAACAGAAAGCATATTCAATCATTTCTCATCTCACACCAAATAAATTTTATTACTCTGATTTCACACCACAGACTTATGGAATTGCATCATCTCAATGGTCTTCTTGATTGAGAATAAATGCGTCATTAAATTTAAATATAGTAACCTAATAACAATAGTACAACCAGAGAGAATAATGACTGACCTTAAAAACAGCAAACACATTATCCCTTAGAATGTATTCAACTTCTTGATAAAATAAAAAATTTAATATGCACAATCGTATAGTAAATGTGAAGAATTATGGAAAGGCATGAGGATATCATAAAATCAAACTTAATTTGTGAGCTATTTTGAAAGTAAAGATCTTGTTGATTGCTTTCTTTTTTTTAATTTGGAGGGTGCAAGGAAGAACAAATTATAATGATCCCAAGGTCACTGGCTGTGACAAGTAGATGGATAGTGATAAACTTCACTAAAATGAACAATAATGGAAGAGGGATAAGATGTGTTTTTTGAGGGAAGTGCAGACAAAGTTCACTGTTTTAACTCAATGAGTTTGAGGTGCTTGGAGTTCTAGTGGATATGCTGAATAGGAAGTTGACCACATGAATATGGAGTTCTGAAGAATCTGGACTGAAGATGCCTGCAACACTCTTTCCCAGGCTTCAGACACCAATAGTCAATGCCTACTGGACGTTTTTCTTGGATGTTTCAAAAGCATTGAAAATTTAAACTATTCAATGCCTAACCCAAAATATGATGTAGCAAAATCTAGTTATCGTCCATTGTTCCCCATTTCATCACTAAATGGCATTTCCAAACATCCAGCTCTACCAGCCAGAAATTTAGGAAAGTCTTACCTGGAATCCATCTCTGATATTTAGGGATTTCAAGAAACCCAAGGTTCATCATGACACTCTCATTTCCTCTGCTGCTGTGAGAGAAGAATCTGTCAGTTTTACCATCTAAACACTACTGAGATCCATCTGATTTCTCCATCTCAACCTTCATTTCCTGAATGTAATAGCCTCCTAAATGGTATCCTTGCATTTAATATTTCTGCTTGCAATGTAATCTCCCAGCTGAATCCAGAGTTGTGATTTAAAGACATGAATCTGATCATGTAGCTCTTATGCTTAACCATTCTATAATAATGGATTCTCTGGAGTTTTACGATACAGATTTAATCCTTAAACTAGGCTGCAAATTTGTATAATTGATACTTTGCCTGTTTCCTGATTTTATCTTGCCCTACTCCTCCCTTCTTTTATTCCAGCGCCAATGACCTATTTTTTATTCAAGAAAATTGGTAAGTAGAATCTTAGTAAATGACTAAATAGAACTGTTAAAAAAAGTTTCTCTCCTCTGGGAAGGGTTTCCCTGAGGATGTTGTATCTGGGCTGAGATCAGAAACAGAAGCATAAATTAACTTGTTGAAAGAAAGTAATTGCAGGTCGAGGTGACACCATAATTAAGGTTCTGAGACAATATATAGAGAACCTATAGAACAGAGTAGAACTGCCCCATAGGGTTTCCAAGAAGAGGCTGCTGGATTTGAACTGCTAACCTTTTGGTTATAAGCCAAGCTCTTAGTTTTAGGGCCACATATGGTGAATTATAGATTATTTCTTAATAGTACCTTAATTCCTTTGGAGGACTGTCTCCTCTCCCCTACTGGAATCTGTAGGGAGTGGTAAACAAGATTCCATGTGTTCCTTATGTCAGGAAATGTGTATGTAATTCAAGCTAGACCAGTCACATGCTGTCTCCTTGAAATGTGGAGAGTGCATGATTATTTGATTGAGGTTGATGAGCATATCTCTTTTGCTCAAATTGTATCCCCAGTACTAAATACAGTACCTGTCACAAACAGTCCTCACCATACAACTGACAAAATAGA
>NW_004444315.1:34183-35396 GCF_000243295.1 Trichechus manatus latirostris
GTGTGGAGCTGCTTCATGGTCTGGGATGCTGCACTGGTGGGATCCCGGGGCTTTAGTTTGTTTGTTTGTTTTGAGTTGTTGGTATGTTTTCTTTTCCTTTTCTCGAGATGGCAGCCTGTTCTAGCAGGGTGGTGCTGCATGGCTTGGGACCTGGCCCCTTGGCTTGTGCTGAGGTGCAGAGAGATCCCTCAGGGCATTTCTTTTCTCGTGGTTTCTTTTTTTTTCTGTTTTTTGGGGGGTTTTCTTGTTCTTTTGTTAAAATTTGTTTCATTTTCTTTTCCCTCTTTTTCCCTTTTGTCTTTCTTCATTACTCAGTTTCTCATCTCTCTATACCTTCCTTCTCTTCCTGTTCCCTGAATACCTAGTGCTGAATACCTCTACGCCCTCTAGCCAGGCCATACTGCAACAATGGAGAACAACTTCCCCAGACCTCGTAGCTGCACCAGTGGGATCCCTGGGAGCTTTTCTTTTCTTCTTTCTTCCTAATTTTTACTTATTCATTCTTTTAATTTCTTCTTCTTCCCCTTTTTATTCTTCTCCATTTCATAGTCTCTCATCTGTCCACTCCAATGGCAAGCTCCCCAGTACTCTTTTTTGTTTGTTTATATATTTTTGGCTACTGTTCCTCTCTCATCTCTCCCATATCCAACTTAGCTCCACACATCACAGTCTCTCTCTCCCCTCCATCCTGCCTACCTGCACCATGCACTTAACATCAAACCACCAAGCAGCACAGGACCAGCCTACTGGAACCTGCCCTGCACTGATTACCGACCTGCCCTGGTGGCTATAGTAAATGCCACAAATAACATATCCCAGTAACTCCTCTTCAGCTTGACCTGCTCTGCTGTACCATATCTGAGTGACTGACCCTGCCAATTGGAGAAGGAGACGAAAAGTATCGTGCCCACAGATGAGCAAACAACAAAGAACACACAGCCTGTCTGCTCAGACATAGCCAAATTAAAAAAAAAGAATGAAACAAACAAATCTACAATCAATAAACAAAAACATAACTACAAAATGCCCCAAAGACATCAGACAATATAGAAACATTTACAAAAACAGGACAGGATGGTTCCAGTAGGCTTCCAACATAAAACACGAGGTAACTTTCCAGTGGAAGAAAAGGCACTAGAATGACCTGATAGGGAATTCAAATCTCTAATACACAGAATTATCCAAGAGTTGAAGCAAAAAGAAGACAAAAATG
>NW_004444315.1:41607-65393 GCF_000243295.1 Trichechus manatus latirostris
AGCAAACCACACACACAAAAAAAAAAAAAAAAAAAGAAAGAAAGAAAGCTGTGCCAGGAGCCGAGCAAGTCCTTTGGACCTGGGGTCCTTACATGGAGAAACTCCTAGTCTGGGGGAACACTGATGAGAAGAAGACCGACAGAGAAAGACTTCCCCTGGAGCTGATGCCTTGAATTTGGACTTTTAGCCTACTTTACTGTGGGGAAACAAAACAAACCTCTCTTTGTTAAAGCCAAAAAAAAAGAAACAAAGATGATGATGGATTGGGATGTTGCCACTAATAGTGGAGAAAAATGGAAAGATGAGAGAAAAAGTCTGGAAATTAAAATGACAGGCAGCATTGGAACCAGGCTTTTCAAGGCCTAAAGTTTCATCATAGTTTGCTCTTTTTTGAGAATAGAATACAAAATTACAAGCAAAAAAATAAGTTTATAGCCTTGGGAAGTGCCTCTGCATGGGGGACCCTGAAGCTTAAGCTTCTCTAGCTTCATGGAAAATATGTTTCTCACCCCAGGACTTGCTGATGAATTTGGCATGGAAGCTGGAATGGAATAGTTTGCATTTTTAAAGAAGAATGTTCTAGTTGTGTCATGGAGAATGGATTGGAGATAAGGTGTGGAAATAGGAAGATAAAAGAAAGAAAAACAAGAGAAAGAAAACTAAACATATGAAAGACAAAGTTTTCCTCTCAAAAAATGAGCCAAATTGACCACATAATGAGTCCCTTGGTTGCCAAGGGCAAATTAACATTTTCAGTTCTTGCCAAAATGTAATAAACAATAACATGTAATAAACATGCTGCATTTTAAATGATCAGTATTGAATATAAATAGTTTATGATATTCATTTGCCTGGAGTCTCTCCACAAAATAAATAAATTTAATAGAACTCCTTAATGTGAACTCCAAGACGATGCAGAATAAATATGCATGTGATGTCAATATTTTTTTAAGTTATATTCAACATGAACAAGATTGTTTACAAGTAACATGTGGTTTTATTTTTATTTATTTTTAAATTGTATCAGGATAATTGTAGATTCATGCACAGTTGCTATAAATAATACAGAAATATTTTTTGTACCCTTTTCCCAGTTTCCCCCAATGATAACATTTTATAAAACTATAGTCTAATATAACAATCAAAATATTGACATTGGTAAGAATTGTTTTCTCTATCTAATTTTATTCATATCTCTCCAGTTTTATTTATATTTGTGTGCATGTGTGTGTTTATTTGGTACTGTACAATTTTATTACCAGTGTAGACTCATGTATCCACCATTACAGTCAAAATACTGGATAGTTTCAACATTATATATGTAAGATATTTTTAAAGTAAAATTATACAAAATATTTTACTTATTATCCTATGAAAAGATATACATACATATTTTTTTTTTTCATTTTACTTTTATTAAACAACCAAGTCATAAATTGGTGAACTTGAATAGCAGGAACATCTGACATAGCATCATGCTTGATATCTTTATTTTATTTGATGGAATGAAATGTTACCTTCAAATAATGGAGTACAAATCAGGAGTGAAAAGACTGGTTTCCAAGATATGCCAACTGGTCAGATACTAGAATCAAATTAATTGGCTGAGACATTTAGCACAATAGACTTGTACATAAGCTGATATCTGGTTATAATCATGTCTATGCATGGACATCTGGGGCCAGTGCAAGGTAAACTTTCACTCTCTATTTAAAATCAAAACAACAGTAATTTAAAAAAAATTAATGTGTGATTTCATGAAAAAGAGCATTACACTAATTTTTTTAACAATGATGTATTTTACTAGTAGAAACATTTATGCAAAATGCATGCTTAAAGTATAAGTATTTAAGTTTCATAGTAGTTAGACTATTCAAGAACACAGTAGTGTAAATATGTAAAGAGTTACATACAGCAAGAATATTTTGTAGTTGAATAATACATTTATATGAAGTGCATGTTTAAAGTATGAGTATTCATGCAACAGACTATTTAGAATATGTGCTGTGTAAATATGCAAAGAGTTATATTTTGTATGTGTATTTTTAAAGGAACTTTCTTTAAAAGCATAACTATTTGTATTTGCAATATTTTGTTTGATTTCATTACAGAAAATTTCAGAAAGAGAGAGAGAGAACAAAAGCAGAGTACGTCTACCATACTCTTTTCCGCAAGAAACCTTGTCCTATGGCAGAACTATGACTCCCACTGAGTGAAGAAATATGACTCTTCACTACCCTTTTCCAGGTTCAAAGGATAATCTTTAGCATAGTTAATCCTGTGGACATTGCTATAGTGACTATGGTCCACCCTGAAGCTGGAAAACCCCACAGAGGCTGAAGAATCATTCTAACCGGATGACTATAGGCTCCATTTCCCAGCCTTAGACAGAGAACTCAGGACATCTACTTGTCTTGGTAGGTTTTTTTCCTGTGGAGATGTGTTAGTTGTGCTCATGTTCCCATGTAGTATCAGACATCATTGTAAATTAGCTAGAAGTTGTACACTCAAGATCCATATTTATAAAACTGATAAATAAATGTGTAACGACAAAAAATATGAGGAAAAGTAGGGCTTATCTTGAAAATAATAACTGTTTGGCTAAAGAATAGATTGGAGACATTGAAACAACTTAGAGATTTTGGTAATTGTATTGTGGTTTTGTAAGAAGTGTCTCCAGAAGTATTTAGGGGTAACAGGACACCATGTCTACAACTTAACTCTCGAAAGTTTCAGACACAATAATGTATGTGTGTTTGTTTGTGTATACATGTGTGTATTTGGGGGAGAGAATGATAATGTAAATGTGATAAATGTTAACATTTGGGACATCACAATTTTTGAACAGTTTTTGCAAATTTAATGTAAGCCAGAATATTATGTCAAAATACAAAGTTAAAAAAGAAAACAATTGGAAACTTAACCAATAGTTTCCTCTTTAATGTGTAGGGGTTATGTTTGGTGATGCTGGGGGGAGGACTTAGGGGACTAAAGGGAGCACTCAAATATATGTTCCTTTCAGGAAACAGACATAAAAGAAACAAACAAGATCTAACTAAAAATGAGGGAGGCAGATTAAAATTGATACAAAATGACCCTAATGTTATCTTTCTTTTTCCACCTCACTGCCCCTACTGCCATAGTTTGAATCCTAATATCTTCTCTGGATTGACCTAACAGTCTCCCATAGATATTCCTGTTGCCAAATCTACTAGTGCTCACATTAATATTATAAACCATTGCATTTCAGAATACTTCTATATCTCTTCACAACTACACTAGATTTAAATGTCTAAGAGTTAGAGAATGAGTCTTATTTAATCCTATACTTACCAAAGCTAAAGATCTAACTAAAAGGCAGAGTGAATTATTAAATTGTGCTAATATGACTAGAAGCCACATAAAGTAAAAATTTATTTATAGCCATTTTATACATTATTATTAAAAATACGATCACAGTACAAAACAATAGACAAACTATATCCTCATATTGTGCTTCGTTAATAGGAAATTTGAAGTTAAAAGAGCTTTGGAGATTAACTTCATAGAAAAATGCTATACTCTTCAGTTGGTTGCTTCTTGGTATACTGTCGAATTCAGAATCCTGGAAAGGAGAGACTGTCAGTCTGAACACATTTGTTCTCTCTCTTTCCGGATAAGTAAATTAGTAAATTTCTTAGGATTTTTGTTTGGATCAAAATTTCAAAACAGCTGAAGAATATGGATACGAGTAGAGAGAAAACAATAATATATAAAGAAGAAACTAGCAACTTCCTCATGTTCTAACCTTTTACAAGAATAAGATAATAGTATGAAAAATGAACATGAGTTAAGAACGGACATCACCTTATCAGAATATATATCAGCTTATCAGATATATACATCACCTTATCAAAACATATATGTTGTTAGTGTTATCGAGTCAGTTACAGCTCACAGAAGCTCTATGTACATCAAAAGGAAGCAATACTAGATCCTGCACCATCATTACGATCATTGTTATTCCTGAGCCCACTGTTGCAGCCACTGTGTCAATCCGTCTCGTTGAGGGTGTTCCTCTTTTTCGATGATTCTGTACTTTACCAAGCAAGATGTCCTTCTCCAGGAACTGTTCCCTTCTGATAACATGTCCAAAGTATGTGAGACAAAGTGTCGACATCCTTGCTTCTAGGGAGCATTCCGGTAGTACTTCTTCCAAGACAGACTAATTCATGCTTCTGCCAATCCATGGTATTTTCATTATTATTCACCAACACCGTAATTCAAAGGCATCAATTCTTCTTCCGTCTTACATGGTCATTGTTCAGCTTTCGCATGCATATTAGGTGATTAAAAATACCATGGTGTGGCCAGGGGCACCTTAGTCCTTAAAGTGACATCTTTGCATTTTAACGTTCTACAGAGGTCTTTTGCAGCACATTTGCCCAGTGCAATGTGTCTTTTGATTTCTTGACCGCTGCTTCTATAGGTGTTGATTTTAGATCCAAGTAAAATGAAATCCTTGATGACTTCAATCTTTTATCCATTCATCATAATGTTGCTTATTGGTGCAGTTGTGAGGATTTTTGTTTTCTTTATATTGAGGTGTAATGCATAGTGATGACTGGGGTCTTTGATCTTCATTAGTAATTGCTTCAAGTCCTCTGCACTTTCAGCAAGCAAGGTTGTGTCACCTGCATAACACAGGTTGTTAATGAGTCTTCCTTCAATCCTAATGTCCCATTCTTCAGATAGTCCAGCTTCTTGGATTATTTGCTCAGTATATAGATTGAATAAGTATGATGAAAGGATACAACACTGATACACACGTTTCTGATTTTAAACCATGCACTATCCCCTTGTCCTGTTTGAGCAACTGCCTCTTGTTTCATCTACAGGCTCCTCATGAGCACAATTAAGTGTTCTGGAATTTCCATTCTTCTCAATGTTATCCATAATTTGTTATGATCCACACAGTCGAATGCCTTTGCATAGTCAATAAAACACAGGCAAACATCTTTCTGGTATTTTCTGCTTTCAGCTATGATCCAGCTGACATCAGCAATGATATCCCTTATTTCACGCCCTCTTCTGAATCCAGCTTGAACTTCTGGCAACTCCCTGTTTATGTACTGCTGCAACCTCTTTTGAATGATCTTTAGCAAAATTTTACTTCTGTGTGATATTAATGGTATTGTTTTATAATTTCCACATTTTATTGGATCACCTTTCTTGGAAATGGCACAAATATGGATGTCTTCTATTCAGTAGGCCAGGAAGCTGTCTTCCAAATTTCTTGGCATAGATGAGTGAGCAACTCCAGTGCTGCATCCTTTTGTTGAAACATATCAATTGGTATTCCATCAATTCCTGGAGACATGTTTTTTGCCATTCCTTGCAGTGAAGCTTGGACTTCTTCTTTCAGTACCATTGGCTCTTGGTCATATGCTACTTCCTGAAATGGTTGACCATGGACCAATTCTTTTTGATACAGTGACTCTGTGTATTCCTTCCATCTTCTTTTGATGCTTCCTGAGTCTTTCAATATCTTTCCCTTAGAATCCTTCAATATTGCAGTATGTGGCTTGAATTTTCTCTTCGGTTCTTTTAGCTTGAGAAATGCTGATCATGTTCTTCACTTTGGATTTTCTGTCTCCAGTTCTTTGCACATTTTGTTACAGTATTTAATTTTGTCTTCTCTAGCTGCCCTTTGAAATCTTCTGTTCAGCTCTTTTACTTCATCATTTCTTCCATTAGCTTTACCTGCTCTACATTCAAGAGCAAGTTTCAAAGTCTGTTCTGACAACCATTTTTTCTTTTCTTTATTTCTTCTCTTTTTAATGACCTCTTGCCTTCTTCATGTATGATGTCCTTGATGTCATTCCACAACTTGTCTGGTCTTCAGTCCTTAGTTTTCAATGCATCAAATCTATTCTTGACATGATCTCTAAATTCAACTGGGATATACTCAAGGTTGTATTTTGGATCTTGTGGACTTTAATTTTCTTCAACTTCAGCTTGAACTTGTATATGAGCAATTGATGGCCTGTTCAGCAGTCAGCCCCTGATATTGAGCTTCTCCCCTGTATCTCTCCACAGATGTAGTCTATTTGATTCCTGTGTATTCCACCTATTGCATTCTATGTGTATAGTTGCTGTTTATGTTGTTGAAAAAAGAATTTGCAATGAAGAGGTCAATGGCCTTGCAAAATTCTCTCAAGTAATCTCCTGTATTGTTTTATCACCAAGGCTATATTTTCCAACTACAAGTCCTTCTTTTTTTCCCATTTTCCAATTCCAATCATCTGTAATTATCAATGCATCTTTATTGAATGTTTGATCAATTTGAGACCATAGAAGTTGGCAAGAATCTTCTATTTCCTCATCTTTAGCATTAGTGGTTGGTGCGTAAATTTGAATAATAGTCATATGAACTAGTGTTACTTGTAGGTGTATGGATATTACACTATCACTGACAGTTTTGTACTTCAGGATAGATCTTGGAACGTTCTTTTTGACGATGAATGTGAGGCCATTCCTCTTCAATTTGTCATTTCCAACATAGTAGATGATGTGATTGTCTGATTCAAAATGGCCAATACCAGTTTATTTCAGCTCACTAATGTTGAATGTAATGCATAATATATATACACATACATTAATACACACACACTCACACAAGATATTATGATATTATAAAAAACAAAAGCATGTAGTGGGCAATATATTGCAATGGAACTGAAAATATCTGCATTATAAACATGGCTCTACCTCTTATTAGGAGCCCTGGTGGTGCAATGGTTAAGCACTTGGCTACTAACCAAACGCACCAACAGCTCCAAGGGAGAAAGTCCTGGAAATCTGCTTCGGTAAAGAGTAGAGTCTAGAAAACCCTGTGGGGTAGTTCTACTCTCACATGAGGTTGGTATGAGTCGGAATCAATTCAATGGCACACAACAATAGCAATAACAACCTCTTATTTATAGTGTTTCTTTGGACAAGTGGTTTAACTCCTCTGAGTTTTCAATGTTTTCTTAAAAGTGAAGGTGAAGTGTACTTAGAAAAATCAAATCTATAAAATAATGGTAGAATTTTTCAAATGAATCACATGTTGGAACAGGGATAATAGGTCTCTGTTGAATAAAATGAGGTAACCTATAAATTTTTTCTCGAAATCATGAAATTCTATGTTAGCATAAAATAATTTATCTTAAATAAGAAACCATCAAAATAAGGAACACTGCACTTTGAATATATGTAAATAAATTATGACATACTGGAAGACAAACCATCTTGTAGATTGTCTGTAGACAAAATGCAGATGCCAGTGCAGAACCCAATCCCTGAGTTTCTAATTTTAAAGAATTTATTCCAAAACTATAAAAAGGTAAGCTGCGTATTGACTTTGTCAGCTCCTTGAGACTTAGACTTACGTGGATAGTATTCCAACTATACTTGATACAGTGCTTAAAAATCTTAGACGGGAGAGCACATAAACATAACAGGGAGGTATGCATTAAAACCCATTATTATCCTAGAAAGTCCTCTATATAATGGAAATTCAACTCAGTTGTGTCCAATGCAACCGCCTGAAAACTAGCCTGTTTTCATAGTAGACTTGGAGCAAGAGAAAGCTTTTTTCTAAGTTTGTTTGAATTCACATTGAGGAAAAACAACAACAAACAGAAGTTAGCACTGTGTCAGTTAGAGGAATGATTTTCATACAATCCCTAACAAAGTTTATTTTTTTAATCTGTGCTTACTCTCAGAATATCTATTATATTAGCACATTATTTTAGCTTTCTTAGGTCCCCCAAAGGAAATAATGATAATAATAATATCTAGCATCATCTATAGAGTATTTCCCATGTTCTATGATGTATGCAGGAGTCTCTGGGTGGCACAAATGGTTAAGCACTCGACTAACAACCAAAAATTTGATAATATGATTCCAAAAGGTAACAGCCTTGAAAACACTTTGGAACAGTTCTACTCTGCACACGTGAGATCGCCATGGCTCAGAATCAGCTTCATGACCACTAATAACAAGAGGTTGTATGCTAAATGCATAAAGGGAATAATTTTATTTAGTTTTCACAGCAGCCCAGTTGAGTTAGCTACCTTGAAGAAACTAAAGCTAAAGTGAGGTAAGGAACTTGACCAATATCATAGGATAATAAATGCCAGAAACTGAATTTGAATGAAGATGTTTAACTCCAGAACCCTCATTTCACACTATAACTCTGTTCCTGCCCCTGGACAGATAAATAGATTTTGTGCAAGATTTGAGATCACTTTTTACTACTACTAATTTCAGCAATGGTTCAGATATTAGACTTATGATCCGTGTCATTTTGCAAAAACTTTGTAAATTTAAACATTGCCTCAGATCTGAGATCAAACTTAAATGCTAAATAATTTTATCTCATTTCTTGGAAAAAAATTATCCATATTTAGTAAAAAAAAATGGGGCACAGGAGAAGTTATTACAATAACTTGAAGTTAATTTGTATAATTATGAATAATTATACAAATAATTATTACAATAACTTGGATTTAATAGTAAGAAGTTAGGACAATTTGCTTTACCTAAAAAACCCATTGCCATCCAGTCAATTTTAACTCATAGTGACCCTATGAGACAGAGCAGAACTGTCTCATAGAATTTCCAAGGAGCAGCTGGTGGATCTGAACTGACAACCTTTTGGTTAGCAGCTGTGTCTCTTAACCACTTCACCACCAGGGCTTCTTGCTTTATCTACAGATTTTAAATATACACATGAAAGGAATTATTAAATTTAAGATGTTATTTAATTAATCTTGATTACAAACATCATTTACAATTCTTATAATTTTGTAAAAGCATGCATGCCCCAATTGGATTAAATTTTTTTCTTCTGTATAGCATATCATTAATTGTCTGTAAAATTAATCATACATCTTATCTAAAATATCCAAAGTTAATGTGCTCTTTACTTTCAGCTTTCAATGTTGTATTCAAGATGATTGAGTTAGACACAATTTTTCCATTTTCTAATTCTGCTCTAGCTCATTCTTTCTAGTTCCACAGAAGTTCCATTTGTGCCACTGTATTATGGAGATTTCAATGAATCACCTAAATACTACTAGTTTTCATTTGTTACATGCCTACTAGTCCTTGAGCTAGTTAAAACTGGAAAATCACTCTCCTAAAATGCTATGAAAAACAAAACAAAACAAACCCATTGACCAGTCGATTCTGACTCATAGTAACCTTATAGGACATTTAATTACTATCTTGCTGTTATAGAGGTGTTGTTGTTTTGTTGTTGTTGTTATTTTTGTTTGTTTTTTAAAATTATACTACAGTTAATCATAGTTTTATTGTTTATAAAATTGCATATGAAAGGTGTTTAATGGTTATCCGCTAGCATTTTTAAATGACATAGCGGTAATCAGCCCTCAAAGGACTATGTCTATCTAAGGTTAGCTGAAAAACACAGCAGCCTAATTAGCATCCCAAATCACCACCCAGCCATCTGTTATCTCTAGGTAAAGCAGAAGAAAATGTAAATGTCTAGGAAATAAGGACTTTGTGTGAGAAGTCTACACTTTTTTTTTTCATTTTCTCTCCATAGCATTTGCAGTAGCATTGATGATATAGATGATGAAAAGAAGTTTTCCTTTCTGATATCCTTCTATTGTTGTGAATGTGTATGAGAAAATGTGTCAGAGCCAGCAAAGTCACAGAATCATAACATGCACATATAACTTCAGTCTGTTTGTAAAGATCAAAAAGGGAGTGCAACTTCTGGGCAACATGGAGCTGTAGACAGAAGCACCACGCCGTTCCTCCACAGCAAAGACATGAAAAACTAAGTCAAACAGAGACAAACATCAATCCTGAAACCATAAGCATCAAATGAAGAGATAAAGAACTCAGCCAAGCACCAAATGGAATAAAAAACGATGGAGAACAAAGAGTGAGGAGAGATACATGCAGAGGTCCCCTATCAGCTAACACAGCACGGATTCACCATCTTGGACTCCTGTCAGAGATTGGCGAACACAGATTACCGGAAAGCAGCTTCATAGAGTTCCCAGCAGGAGAAAGAACAACTAGTAACCAGCGATATATGCTTTGCCACCCCCCACTCTTCTTCAACTGGACTCGGCCTCCTCTGTTTCCTGCGACCACAGTCTCTTGCACCGGAGGCACAGGCTTCAGCCCTGTGTAGCTTGGATTGCACCCACCTGCACTGGCCGGCTCCCAGAGTATCATTTGTTTGTTGCTGGTGTTGCTTTTTTCCACTTCGTTTGGTTTCTTCCATACCTCTCACTACCTCCCCCTCTTTTCTTTCAAATACCTGGCTCTGTGTGCCATCCTTGCTTCTCCCTGAGAGGCTGTGAGACACTGCTTGACTGTGGAACTGCTTTCTGGCCTATGCCGCCACACTGGTGGGATCCCCAGGGCTCTTTCTTTGTTTGTTTTGATTTGTTCCATTTTGATTTGTTCATTTGTTTCTTTTCTTTCTCTTTTCTTGGCTTGGAGCCCCTTCTCCCCAGGCTGTAGTGTGCAGTTTGGCAGCTACTTCCTCAGTCTGCTCAGTCACACTGTATGGTCCCTGGGGGCATTTCCTTTTACTTCTTTTGTTTTGCTCTATTTTTTGTTTGTTTCTTTGTTTTCTTTTCTTTTCTCTTTTTTGTCCTTTTTGTCTTTCTTAATTTCTCTGTTTCTCCTCTCTTATACTTACCTTCACTTCATGTCTCCTGAATACTTGGTGCTGTGTGGCACCTCTACACCTTCTAGCCAGGTTGTATTTCACAGCCTTGAAGCCACTTCCCCAGTCTTCACAGCAGCACTGGTGGGATCCCTGGGAGTTTTGCTTTTCCTTTTCTAATTTTTATATATTTATTTATTCCATTATCCTTTTTCTTTTTTCTCTTTAACTTTTTGCTTTCCTCCATTTCTCAGCCTCTTATCTCTCCGCTCCAGTGGAAAGTTCCCTTAGCACTCTTTTTTGATGGTTTATTTCTTTGTTTTTTAACCCTGTCCCTCTCTCCTCTTTCCCATACTGATCTTAGCTCCATGGATCCCAATCTCCCCCCTCCTTCCTGCTTACCTGCACCATGCACTGAACATCATACCCCAAAGCAGCACAGGCACAGCATACCAGAATCTGCCCGGCACTGATTCCAGACTGAACTGTTGGCCCTAACATGCCACAAACAACCCATCCCAGCAACTCCCCCTAAGCTAGACCTGTCCTGCTGCACTGTAGCTGAGCGACTATCCCTGCCTATTGGACAAGGAGCCAAAAAGTATCATGCCTACAGGCAAGCAAACGCCAAAGAAAGCACAGCCTGCTGACTCAGACAAGACTGAATAAAACAAAAAAGAAGGATGAAATAAATAAACCTATAATCAATAAACGAGTAAAATAATGACTGAATATCCCAAAGACAGCAGACAATATCAAAACATATAAAAAAAACAGGAGAGGATGGTTCCAGTTGGAGTCCAAAATAAAACACCAGATTAGTTTCCAGTAGAATAAAAAGCACTAGAACTACCTGAAAGCAAATTCAAATCTCTAATATGCAGAATTATCTAAGAGTTGAAGCAAAAAGCAGACAAAAATGAGGAAAAAATAGACAAATTCATGGAAAAGGCAGACAAATTCATGAAAAATACAGACCAAAAGAACTGAAGAATTCAGGAAAATAATACAGGAAAAAAGTGCCAAAATAAATTCACAACTAGAAAGCATACAAAAACAACAATTAGAAATCCAAAAGATAAACAACGAAATTTCAGAAATGGACAGTGTCATGGAAGGAATGAAGAGCAGGTTTGAAATGATGGAAGACAGGATCAGCAAAATTAAAGACAAACACTTGGATACAAAGCTGTATGAGGAAAAATCAGAAAAAAGAACGAAGAAAAATGAAGAAACCCTGAGAATCATGTGGGATACAATCAAAAGCAAAAATTTGCAAGTGATCAGAGTCCCAGAACAGGAGGAAAAAACAGAAAACATAGGATCATTGAAGAACTGCTGACAGAAAACTTCCCCAGTATCATGAAAGATGAGATGCTGACCATCCAAGAAGCTCAACTAACTACATATAAAATAGATCCGAAAAGAAAATCACCAAGGTATATCACAATCACACTCACTAAAACCAAAGAAAAAGAAAGAATCCTGAGAGCTGCTTGAGAAAAACATAAGACACATACAGAGGAGAAACAATAAGACTAAGCTCAGATTGTTCGGCAGAAACCATGCAAGCAAGAAGGCAATGGGATGACATATAAAACCTTGAAAGAAAAAAAAAACTTCAGGCAAAAATAATTTATCCCGTAAAACTCTCATTCAAATATGATGGTGAAATTAGGACATTTCCAGATAAACCGAAATTAAGGGACTACATAAAAACCAAACCAATTTACAAGAATTATTAAAGGGAGTCCTTCTGTCTGAGAACAAAAAACATCAGACTACAGACTGAATCTAGGGCACAGGAACATACCAGCCAGTTCCCAACCTAGGAAATGAACTCTCAAGGACTATCCAAAACCAAAAGAATTACACCAGGAAATCAGAGAGGTTAATCTGTAAATGACAATAACAGAACAACAAAAGATGGAATAAACAGTGTAGGTATAGAACCTTCTAATGGAAAGGAAGGCAAGGTGGTACAAAGTATTAACAGACTTGTTCAAACCTAGGAAAATAAGGGTAAATTTCAAAGGTAACCACAAAGAAAGTTAACAAACCTACACATCAAAATAAAGAGGAAAAACATAAAGTCTCAGTAAAAACAAAACCTACAAAAACAAAAAAAATGAAAAAAAAATCCACAAGAAAAAGGAATCCAGCTCAGGAGAGTAAGAGGAACAAAGAAAACATCAGCACTGTGAAAAAGAGCACTACACAATGACAGCATCAAACTCACACCAATCAATAATTTCACTGAATGTAAATAGCTTAAATACACACATAAAGAGACAAAGAGGGACAGAATGGATAAAAAAACAGGATGCATCAATACGCTGTCTACAAGGGACACAACTTAGAAACAAAGATGCAAATGTATTAAAAATTAAAAGATGGAAAAATATATCAAGCAAACAGCTATCAGAAAAGAGCAGGAGTGGCAATACTAATCTCAGATAAAATAGACTTTAAAACAAAATCCACCATAAAAGAGAAAGAAGGACACTATATAGAGATTAAAGGCATGCTCCATCATGAAGACATAACCATAATAAACATCTATGTACCCAATGACAGGGCTCCAAAATACATAAAACAAACTCTAACAGCACTGAAAAGAATAAATTGACAGTTCCTCAATAATAGTAGGAGACTTCAACATACCACTCTCAGTAAAGGACAGAACATCTAGAAAGAAACTCAACAAAGATACAGAAGACCTAAGGGGCACAATCAGCCAACTTGACTTCATAGAAATATGTAGAACACTCCACTCAACAGCTACAAAGTACATATTCTTTTCCAATGCACATAGAACCTTCTCCAGAATAGACCACATCTTAAGAGCAACCCTCGAAAAATCCAAAACACTGAGATAATACAAAGTGTCTTCTCTGACCACAATGCCATCAAAGTAGAAATTAACAACAGGAAAAGTAAGGAAAGAAAATCTATTACATGGAAACTGAATAACACCCTGCTTACACATCACTGGGTAATAGAAGAAATCAGAGATGGACTAAAAATTCTTAGAATGAAAACACATCATACTGAAACCTTTGGGACACAGCAAAGGCAGTCCTCAGAGGACAATTTATAGCAATAGATGCACACATCAAAATAGAAGAAAGGGTCAAAATCAAAACATTAACTACAGAACTTGAACAATAGTAAGATAGCATCAAAAAAAGCCCACATCCACCAGAAGAAAGGAAATAATAAAGATCAGAGAAGAAATAAATGAAATAGAGAATGGAAACACAATAGAAAGAATCAACAAAACCAAAACTTGGTTCTTTGAAGTATCAACAGAATTGACAAACCACTGGCCAAACTGACAAAAGAAAAACAGAAAAGCATGCAAATAACCCAAAAAACAAGTGAAATGGGCAACATTACAAAAGACCCAACTGAAATTAAAAGGATCATAAGAGAGTATTATGAAGAACTATACTCCAAAAAATTTGAAAACCTACAGGAAATGGATAAACTTCTAGAAGACACTACCTACCTGAACTAACACAAAGTGATGTTGAATATCGAACAGACCTATAACAATAGAAGAGATTAAAAAGGTAATAAAAAAAAAATCCCAACAAACAAAAGCCCAAACCCAGATGGCTTCACTGGAGAATTCTACCAAACATGCAGAGAAGAGGTTACACCAGTACTACTCAAATGATTTTAGAACATAGAAAAGGAAGTGACATTTCTGAATTCATTCTATGAAGCCAGCAAAACCCTGATATCAAAACCAGGCAAAGACACCACAAAAGAAGAAAATTACAGACCAATATCTCTCATGAATATAGATGCAAAAATCTTGAACTAAATTCTAGCTGATAGAATTCAGCATCATTTCAAAAAAAAATAATACACCACAGCCAAGTAGGATTCATACCAGGTATGCAAGGATAGTTCAACATTAGAAAATCAATCAACATAATCCACCACATAAATAAAAGGAAAGAATCATATGATCATCTCAATTGACACAGAAAAGGCATTTGACAAAGTTCATCACCCATTCCTGATAAAAACTCTCAATACAACAGGTACAGAAGGGAAATTTCTCAACATAATATATGGCATCCATGTAAAACCAATGACCAACATCATTCTTAATGTAGAGAGGCTAAAAATGTTCTCCTTCAGAACAGGAACAAGAGAAGGATGCCCATTATCACCACTCCTATTTAACATTGTGCTGGAAGTCCTAGCTACAGCATTAAGGCAAGAAAAAGAAATAAAGGGCATCCAAATTGGTAATGAAGAAGTTAAACTGTCCCTATATGTGGAATATATGATACTGTACATAGAAAACCTAAAAGACTGTGGTGGAAAGCTACTGGAACTAATAGAAAGATTCAGCAGAGTAGCAAGATAGAAGATAAACATACAAAAATCAGTTGGATTCTTACACAACAATAGAGTGATGAAAATGAAATTAGGTAAACAATACCATTTATAATACCAAAAAAAAAAAAAAATACTTAGGAATAAATCTAACCAGGGATGTAAAAGATCTATACAAAGAAAACTACAAAACACTACTGCAAGAAACCAAAAGGGATCTACATAAATGAAAAAACATACTATGCTCATGGATTGGTAGACTCGACATAGGTAGAAAATGATAATTCTACCCAAAGCAGTTTACAAATACAATGCAATCCTAATCCAAACACCAATGACATTCTTTACACAGATGAAAAAACTTATCATTAACTTTTTATGGAAAGAGAAAAAGCCCCAGATAAGTAAAGCACTACTGAAGAAGAAGAATAAAGTAAAAGGACTCGCACTACTTGACCTCAGAGCCTACCATACAGCTATGGTAGTCAAAACAGCCTGGTACTGGTACAAAGACAGATACATTGACCAATGGAACAGCATTGAGAACCCGTATGTAAATCCATCAACCTATGGTCACCTGATCTTCAACAAGGACCAAATTTCATCAAATGGGGAAAAGACAGTCTTTTTAACAAATGTTGCTGGCAAAACTGAATGTCTACCTTAAAAAAATAAAACAAGAGCCTTACCTCACACTATATACAAAAACTAATTCAAATTAATAAAAGACTACATATAAAGTCAAAAACTATAAAGTGCATAGAAGAAAAAATAAGGTCAAGGCTAGAGGTCCTAATACATGGCATTGACAGGATACAAACCATAACCAACACACCAACTCCAGAAGATAAACTAGATAACTTGGATCTTCTAAAAATTAAACACTTATGCTCTTCAAAAGATTCACCAACAGAGTAAAAAGAGAACCTACAGACTGGGAAAAAACTTTTTGTATGGTACAAGTCAGACAAAGTTCTAATCTCTAAAACCTACAAGAAAATCCAACACTTCTACAACACAAACACAAATAATCCTATTGAAAAATGGGCAAAGGAAATGAACAGACACTTCACCAAACAAGACACATGAGGAAAGGCTTGTGATCACTAGCCATTAGAGAAATGCAAATCAAAACCACAATGATACCATCTCACCCCGGCATTACTGGTATGAATAAAAAAACTGGAAATAACAAATGTTGGAGAGGCTGCGGGGAGATTGGAACTCTTATGCACCACTGGTGGGAATGTAAAATGATACAAGCATTTTGGAAAATGATATGGCGCTTCCTTAGGAAGCTAGAAATAGAAATACCATTCGATCCAGCAATCCCACTCCTAGGAATATATCCTAGAGAAAGAAGAGCCGTCACACGAATAGAAATAAGCACATCAGTGTTCATTGCAGCATTGTTCACAATAGCAAAAAGATGGAAACAACCTAGATGTCCATCAACAGAAGAATGGATAAACAAACTATGGTACATACACACAGTGGAGTATTAAGCAATGATGAAGAACAATGATGCGAAGCAGCTCATAACATGGATGAAACTGGAGGACATTATGCTGAGTGAAATAAGTCAATCACAAAAGGACAAATATTGTATGAGACCACCACTGTAAAAACTCATGAAAATGTTTACACACAAAAAGAAACAATCGTTGATGGTTATGACGGATGGGAGAAGTGAGGTGGGAAATACTAAATAGACAATATATAAGTGGTAACTTTGGTGAAGGGTAAGACAGTACACAGTACTGGGGAAGTGAGCACAACTTGTACAAGGAAAGGTCGTGGAAGCTCCATAGACACATCCAGACTCCCTAAGGGACTGAATTGCTGGGCGAAGGTCTGCGGGGACCGTGGTCTTGGAGAACATGTAGCTCAATTGTCATAACACAGTTTATAAAGAAAATGTTCTATATTCTACCTTGGTGAGTATAGCATCTGGGGTCTTAAAACCTGTGAGCAGCTATCTAAGATACCCCACTGGTCTCACCCCTTCTGGAGCATGGGAGAATGAAGAAAACAAGACACAGGGAAAGACTAGTCCAAAGGACTAATGGACCACAACTACCATGGCCTCCATCAGACTGCGTCCCACATAACTAGATGGTGCCCAGCTACCACCACTGACTGCTCTGACAGGGATCACAACAGAGGGTCCCAGACAGAGCTGGAGAAAAATGTAGAACAAAATTGTAACTCACAAAAGACCACACTTACTGGCCTGACAGAGACAGGAGAAACCCCGAGAGTATGGCCCCCAGACACCCTTTTAGCTCAGTAATGAAGTCACTCCTGAGGTTCACCCTTCAGCCAAAGATTAGGCAGCCCCATAAAACAAAACAAGACTAATGGGGCACAACGGCCCAGGGACAAGAACTAGAAGGCAGGAGGGGACAGGAAAGCTGGTAATAGGGAACCCAAGGTCGAGAAGGGAGAGTGTAGACACGTCGTGGGGTTGTTAACCAGTGTCATAAAACAGTATGTGTACCGTTTAATGAGAAACTATTTGTTCTGTAAACCTGCATCTAAAGTACAATAAAAAATTTTTTTTTAAAGAGAATGCAGAGTAGATGTATAAACAGAACTTCACTCCCTACAGCTACCCATCTGACATCTTGTACTGCCATAAACTCATTACAGAAATGATACATTTTTTCAAATAGGTGACATATTTCATTACTGGATTTGAAAATCACACAGCTCTAATCTTACTAGTAAATACTATTTTTTATCTTTCACATACATTTCAGGTTATATCAAAACATTCTTTGTTTTTATACAAAACAAGTGGGTGGTGTTGTAATACTCTGGCCTTTTGAATAAATTATTTGTATATATATATAAAACTATACAAAAGTTTAAAGCAAAGCAAGATACAGAGAGACAGTCTGGGGGAAATAGGTACAGCACATATGAAGGACAAAGGAAGAATATTAGATTATTTTTTAAATTTACAAATTAATAATGGATCATTGATCTAAATAAAAGTGTTCCATGGATTGTATTAAGTTTGTGTTAATGGTGGTGGAATAATATGTTAAATAATAGTGATAATCTTAGCCTAACATGAAAAATATAATCCATGTCACTGAATTACACGTGTAGAAATCATTGAATTGGCAAAAGTTTTGTTGTGCATATTTTCACCACAATTAAAAAAAAAGTGTTCCATGGATAAGAGTTGGGAATTCAGTTAAAAGAAAAAACTATAGCCAATGGAAAAAATTGAAAGATATTTAAATTTAAGCTAATTAGATAAATGCAAATTAAAAGAATACCATTTTGTTCATGCATCAGAAATCAAGTTTTACAATAATGAAAAGGCATGATATTATTTATAAAAAACTTTTTATAATTGTATGTATGTATATGGAAATATATAGAAAAAAGTTTTGGAAGAATATAAAATTCACTGCTAACCTAGTTTCAGAAAGAAGAAAGCTACAATGAGGCAGTGGTGAAATGGGATCTTAACCTTACCTACAACCTTAACCTTATCTTAATTATTTGTTTCACAGAGATTATATTCAGGCAACACTTATATAATTATAAATTAATTTTTATAAAGATCTAAGAGGCAAAGTGTTTTTAAGTACCAAACAACTTTCTTTCCTTGGACAAATTTTTTTTTTAACATTTTTCCATTTAAACATCCTCCTTCAAATAATAGGAAAGTAATATATAGATTGTTCTAAGAAGGCAGATTATACACGGATACACAACTACTTAGAAAAACATAAGTCTACACAGATAAAATTATTTGTCTCAAATTCTTCTTGAACTTTGATAAAATGATAGGGAATAGATTATATGCATGAGCATATTGATGATAATTACTGTATTTGCAATAAATATAAATCTATTGATCACTTTCTTCTCTTTGAGATTTATATTAACAAAAAATAAATTACTCAATTTCTTCACATTATAATTATATTCATTTGAATTCCTTTTTGTTTTTTACTTATATTTTCTACCACCTCATTACTATTAAGTTTTAAGTTAATTCATGTAGCATCATTAATCATTACCTAGTTAAGCTTTGGGAAGGAGTTTGTCACCATTCCTTATAATTAATACTGTTCTGTGAGAAGGAATTAAATAAAATTTATCAAGGAGAAATCATGACTGTCACAAAATTAAATTTTTATTTGAAGTAGTTTTAAAAATTATAAAGTGCACAGAAAATGTAAGGTAATATTGTTTTTTAATGCCAAAAGAAGCAAAATATATTGTTGTTTTAAAATCAATGCAAACAATTATGCATATATTTAAGAAATGCTTATGTTATATTAAAGAAGCATACTATTACCAATACTTTCAAAGATTATCAAGAGGTAGACAAAGGAATTCACAGACCTAAATAGACTTTTGAACTTCATCTTCCATCGATTCCAGTATGCCAGGGTCATAATTTTAGCTGCCTTTAAGAACAACAGATACAAAGAGCGAAGCTCTATTTTAAGTGTAAAAAACAAAACACACACACACACACACACACACACAACAAAACCAGAAAACGTGAATGGTTTGACAAAATAACTATAAAATTCCTCTTTAACGTCAAGGAGAGAAGAGTAGATAGTGGGGACTGCTTGTGGTAAACTAGAGGTCTCTGACCAGTTAGATGGAGAGCTATTACTCAGCTCTATTAATTGTTGTCATATAAGTAGTCGGCCCATGTTGCCAGAATTTCAGACAATTTAAAAGAATCCAGACATCTGTTTTTATTTTAATTTGGAAGTTACTGTTTTGTTTTGTTTTTTTAACTTGTTTGTTTTTTTATCGTTGTCTTAATACGTCTAATATTATGCTGGTCAAAAGAGTAACACATCTCTCCCTACACCCCCCCAGCCCCCACACATTTGCTTTTATTTGTGATTATGGTTTTATTTGAAGTTTGTGGTCTGTGGGCATGCTGACTCACCCATGGCAATAGTTTTGTTGGCATTGCTTGAACATGATATGTAATTTAATACATCTATATACTTGCTTACCTTTTCCTTTTAGTTTAAAATTGTCTACTGCTCCCTGTTTCTCAGCAAGCTTTCTGTTTAACCAGTACAACAGTTACCAAAATTCTTCTCATTTCCAATTTCCCAGTAAAATGTCAACTTCTCTGTGATTATTTTTAACTTTAAATCCTAGTTCCCCTCTTGTAAATGCTTCTGTGTTTCAAAACTTAAAACAAAGGCTGCTTAGTTCTATGTTTTTAATAATTGTGTTCCCTTTTTATCCATAAATTTTAAGTTTCCTAAATATAAGGATATGAATTATTCATATTTATAGCCCTCTCCAACAAAAGGATGTAAGAGCCTTGCATAGAACAGACATCTAAAAAAAAAAAAAAGTTTATTGTTAACCATTGTCATAGGGCAACATGTGTACTAACTGTTAAATGAGAAACTGTTTTGTTCTATAAGCCTTCATCTAAAGGGAGAATAGCAGCACAATTGGAAAAGCGTAGTTGATGTCACTGAACTGTGCATATAAAAATTTTTGAAATGGTGTATCTTTGGCTATGCGTATTTTCACCCAAAAAAAAAAAAAAAGTCGAGGAGGGAGAGGGTTGACATGTTGTGGGGTCGTTAACCAATGTCATAAAACAATATGTGTACTACTGTTTCATGAGAAACTATTTGTTCTGTAAGCCTTCACATGAAGTACAATAAAAAAAAAAGTTTATTGAATTGAATTACATTAAAATGAAAGCTGACCAAATTTACATTTATTTATTCATCATGTCCATAAACTTTTCCTTAATCCATGGATCAAGCCTGTGTTTGGTGCAGATGATACAAAAATATAACATGTTCTCTGACATCCAAGGAGTTAAAATACTTAAGAAGGTATACATATAGAAATATCAACCCTAAATTTAAAAAATATATACTAAAATGTAGGAATTGCAGTAAATATATGTATAGCTTACTGTGGGGTATTTTAATAAAATTTAACATTTGTCAAGCACTTATACTATATTATGCTATGCTCTAAGCACTTTACAGTTATACAAATAATTCTCATAACCACTCTATAAGGAAGATACTCTTATGATATATTGCCATGGAAATGCTGAAGACACTGAGACAATTTGCCCAAGGTTCATGTATCTCTTATGTAATAAAGCCTTGATCCATTGTCACTGAGTAAATTCTGACTCATAGTACAGAGTAGAACTGCCCCATAGGGTTTGCAAGGAACAGCTGGTGGATTTGAACCGCCAACCTTTCGGTTAGCAGCCAAGCTCTTAATCACCGTGTCACCGGGACTCCATGAATAAAATTAGATAGATAGAATAAAATTAGAGAAGTTCTCTCTTACTTAGAAATGATGGGTGAATGTAGGGAGAGGTTCAATAAGATGCAAAGGTGGGGGTGAATTTTTAGTTGATTTTTGAAATGTGAGATGGCATTTACTAGATGGAAAAAGCAATGGAAATGGCTCCTGGGAGGGAGTTGGTCAGTTTCCGGGTGGGGAATACTATTCATAAGAAAATCTGAAAACGTGGTTTCAATATTGAATATGAGGAGTACAAAAGTGAGACATGAGCTTGGGGAGGTAAAACCCATTTGCCATCGAGTGGATTCCAACTCATAGCAACCCTACAGGACAGAGTAGAACTGCCTCATAGAGTTTCCAAAGAGTGCCTGGCTCTTAACCACTATGCCACCAGGGTTTCCTTGGGGAGGTAGGAAGGACACATATCAGAAATTACCAGATGTGAGGCGTCACTGAATGCTGAATTTCGGACTAAGCCTTTTTCAAATGTGTCATTATGTAAACAAACATGTTGAGTATTAAAAAAAAAAAAAAAAAAAAAAAAACTGTGAAGAAATTGAATACTGAGTTAAAATAATTGAAGGACCCAGAAAGGGGAAAAAAAGAAAAATTTTGAAGTTCTTGGGCAATGGAACGAACTGCAAGATTTTTCTTGTTGTTGTTAAAAATAATCTGCTTTCCACATAGAGAAAATGATTTTGCCACAACAAAAACTGGTAAGACTATGAAAGTAAAGAGAAAAAAATTACAACACCTCGAGAAAGCTGTAGACTTAATTTAGCTTTGCTCACAGCAATGGAGACAGAAGAAAAGATGAAAAGCATCAGCAAGGGTTCAAGAAAAACTTGTGAAAAATGACAAAGAGTTGAAAGGCCAACTGATTAATTTCAATGCAACAGACTATTTCCAAAAGACACTTGTTATAGCAAAATAAATCTCTCTTATTTTCATAACCATAGTCCTGACTTTTTCTCAAGCCTTCATATTTTGTTACTTAAAAATCATTTAAAATGTATTAACAGTGTTTTTTTTGTGTGTGTGTGTGATACACAGAAGTCCAATAAATAGCACCCCTCTTCCTGATCCAGGTTATGAACAAACGAAAAAAATAAGAAAAAGTAAAGATAGATGGGAGATCAAAATAGCACCTGAATTATTAAAAAAAATACACAAAAATTTAGAATAAGACTGATGGTTTTTTAGCCATGGTAAAAAAGCCATCAGAAGAGTTTTATACTCTTTAAATATATCAAGAATCTCACCTCAATGAACTAGGTTTTGCGACCAACCAATCTATATTAGGACCTCCCTTCTAAAAGTTAACCAATCAGGAATGGATTTACTTCAATAACCGTATCTTAAGTGCTAGCCAGTCTGCAACAGTCACACCGTGTAATCACTCTACAAATGACTTCAGCCCCTACACTTCTGAAGGTTTACTAATCCTAGAACTCCATGATGTCCACAATACCTAGATCAACAGTCCACTCTTCTCTGGTATTGTGCTTAACCAGTGTGGCTCTCCCTTACTCCAATAAGCAATTAATTCAGCTTTCTCATTTTAGATATTGAGTGGTGGCTTAGTCATCTTTGACCAGCCTTTGCTATTGATAAAGGTTATGTTGGAGGATCTCAGTTAATGTTAGAGTTTATTTCCTGCTAACTGAACCCATAAATAAACAATCATAAGTTGAGCATTACTGGAATTGGGCAGACCTCTCACTTTGATGGGGGAAAGGTAAGACTCACAACATAGGGGAGTAGAGAACTAGGACTCCCTCAGGCAGTTTGCTCCCATATGTAGAAGCTGGGTGAGTAGGAACAGCCAATCTTTTGGTTAGTGGCGTACTTAAACTTTGCACCACCCGGACTTCTCTAATTATCCTTATTTGCCCACTTTATAAAACTAACTCAAATCTTTGTGCTTCATGACATGATTTCGCTCGCTACTTCTTCCACTAATGGATGTAGTTGGCACAATATTATAATGTGTTTGGGTATAAAACATACTTTTAAATCTCATCATTAAGGGAGATTGTTGGCATCACTGTTTTCTAAGCATTCCTCTCTCATGTAATCGTTTTCCCGTTATAATGCCCTACACTTATTAACCTATATTTGTACAAGTTAATCAAATTTCCTTCAGTCTCTCTTTTTCTTTTCAGTTTCCTAGCTTCTTTTACCAGAACTTCCAGTGAAATAGAATTGATAGCATTTTAAAATGATTATTATTTTTTTTAATTAACTAGCATCAAACTCAAAGACAACTTACAATACTTCTAAATAGAATATAGATGTTGTTGTTGTTGTTAGGTGCCATGGAGTTGATTCTGACTCACAGTGACCCTATGTACAACAGAAGGAAATACTACCTAGTCCTGACCACCCTCATGATCATTGTATGCTTGAGCCAATTGTTGCAGCCACTGTGTTAATTCATCTCATTGAGGGTCTTCC
>NW_004444315.1:65493-87689 GCF_000243295.1 Trichechus manatus latirostris
ATGATGTCCTTCTCCAGGGACTGGTCCCTCCTGATAAAATGTCCAAAGTATGTGAGATGAAGTCTTGCCATCCTCACTTCTAAGGAGCATTGTGGCTGTACTTCTTCCTAGACAGACGTGCACTGTACCAAAAAGAATTGGTCGACATTCAGTCAAAAAATATAGATACATCTTTCAACTTATTTAGCTTATCTTCTTTGATACTTTTACTCACATATAACTTGATATAGTCAAAGCAACATTATAAATGTTAAGACACTTCCACCTCTTTGTGCTATTTAGTGTACTTTTTATCTTTAAATGTTCTACATGTAAATATTTTGTTTATTTTTTAATTGTTGTGGTTTAAATGAAGTTTACATTTCAAGTTAGTCTCCCATACAAAATTTTATACATACATTGTTATATGACCCTAATTGTTCACCCCATTCTGCGACAGCACACTCCTCCTTTCTGTACCTGATTCCCCATGTCCATTCAACTAGCTTCTAACCCTCTCTGCCTTCCCATCTCACCTCTGGACAGAGGCTGCCCCTTTGGTCTCTTGTATCTACTTGAGCTAAGAGGAACACTCTTCAGGAGTAACACTTTATGTCCCACAGTCCAGTCCAATCCCTGTCTGAAGAGTTGGCCTTGGAAATTTTTTTAGTTCTGGGCTGAGAGAGAATCCAGGGGCCATGATTTCCAGGGTACCTCCAGTCTCAGTTAGACCATTAAGTCTGGTCTTATTATTAGAATTTGAGTTCTGCACCCCATCTTTCTGCTGCTCCATTAGGGACTGTCTGTTGTGTTCCCTGTCGGGGCAGTCGTTGGTGGTAGCTGGGCACCATCTAGTTCTTCTAGTCTCAGGCTGATGACGTCTCTGGTTTATGTGACCCTTTCTGTCTCTTGGGCTAATACTTTCCTTGTGTTTTTGGTGTTCTTCATTCTCCTTTACTCCTGGTTGTTGGGCCCAATTGATGCATCTTAGATGTCCACTTGCAAGCTTTTAAGACCTCAGATGCCACTCACCAAAGTAGGATGCAGAATATTTTCTTAATAAGCTTTGTTATGCCAATTGACCTAGATGTCCCCTGAAAGCATGGTCACCAGACCCCTACCTCTGCTACTCTGTCTCTCAAAGTATTTGATTGTATTCAAGAAACGTCTTAGCTTTGGTTTAGTCCAGTTGTGCTTATTTCCTCTGTAGTGTGTACTGTCCTTCCCTTCACCTAAGATGATTCTTATCCACTATCTAGTTAGTAAATAACCCTCACCATCCCTCCCCACCCTCATAACCATGAAAGAATGTTTTCTTCTGTGTTTAAACCTTTTCTTGAGTTTTTATAATAGTGGTCTTATAGATATTTGTCCTTCTGTGACTGACTAAATTCACTCAGCAGAGTAAGTTCCAGCTTCCTCCATGTTATAAGATGTTTCACGGCTTCTTCATTGTTCTTTATCGTTGCGTAGTATTCCATTGTGTGGATATACCACAATTTGTTTATCCATTCGTCCATTGATGGGTACCTTGATTGTTTCCATCTTTTTGCTATGGAAATATTTATTTTTAATAGGACCTTTTTATTTAAGAGAAAACAAATTTACTTCAATTTACTTCTAGGAAAGGGAGATTTTCTTAAAGGAGTTTATATAGGGATAGCATGCACACACACTAAAGAAAAATATCAACAGCAAGACTTCAGAAAGGAAGCAGGCCACCATTACCTTAGTGACATCATCATCCATAATTCTGTAGTTTTACCATTACTGTGACTTGAGTCCTAACTCTAATTCTCCATCTCTTGTTACATGAAGAAAGAAACTATTTAGCCCAACCTGAGTAACATAATATCCCCTTATATAATCAAGTACAACTGAGGGGTAAGTGTCTTCTGGGAAATACACGGCCAACAGAGGTTCCCTCTTTTGTATAGGGATGTGAGGCTCTCAGAAAAAGAGTTCCTGGTAGCAAGGGTGCCTACAGCTGTGTTTGTCTCATCATAATCATACATATTTCAAGTTTGAATAATATCATTTGAACATTTATTAGCAAGTATGAGTTGAACACTTTCTAACAGCCAACTACTGGAGAGACAGTGATAAACAAGTTCTTATTATCTTGATATTCTATTGGGATTATTCTGTTGAGATTAACAGACCATAAATAGGTTGACGGATAACTAAACAAGATAATTACTTATTACAAGAGTGCCACAAAGGAGATAATGAGATAGAGAAGGCCTGGGTTGCAGAATTAGGCTTCTTTTAGATAAAGGTGGTCAGAAGAGGCCTCTCTGAGAAGTCGAAATGGGTATTGAGACATAAAGGATGAGAGGGATCCAGTCATGGGAAAACCTTTTAGGCAAGGAGATAGCAAGTAAAAAAGGCTGGAAGCGTTAAAAACATGAACACAAAAAAGAGAGGCAAGTATAGCTACAGCTCAATGAATGTCAAAGACAGTGGTAAAAAGGAAAATAAAAAAAAAGGATTGAGTAAGTGGGCAGAATAAGATTGGGCATGGCTTATAAACTTATATCAAGCTTTAGCCTTAATTCTAATTGTAATAGGCATCTAGAGGGCTTGAAGCAGGTTGGGTATGGGGAACCACCTAAAGGGTAGAGAATGGGTTGGTGGCCCATAAAAATGGAAATAAAACATACATGTCTGTTGCCAAAGCCTGGATAATAGTGGCTTTTCTAGGAGAGCGTCGAAAGAAATGAAGAGAAACCAAAGATGTAAAATTTATTTTGGAAGACAAACTGACAGGAATTGATATTGGATAAGAAATGGAAAATGGAGGAAAGAGGTAATTCAAGACTACCTACCAGGTTATTGGTGAGATGAGAAAATTTTCCTACTAGCTTATACTCCTTCATGGATCATAATGATATTTTTGCTGCAAATCCAATGCAAACAAACAATAATGACTGAATAGTTCAAGGGGTATAATTTCCTTCAGAAAGGACTTTACTCTTACATCAAAAAAGAAGACCGTTACAGAGGTTCTCTGTTTTCAAGTACTGGTTCCACTTTCTTAATAGTAGTTTCGCCTCAGAGAAGTTAAACCCTTATACTCCCAAATAGCATCCAGTAGTTGTGGGTCTTCTTGCTCTCTCAATCTGAGTACAAAAAACAACACATTTCAGCTTTCTGATAGGTCATAAAAGTCCTGGAATTGAATTTTGTTGGTCCTAATTTTTTTGGTTTTTATGAATTTGGGAGGGTGTCCATTTCTGACCAATCGCTATGGCCAGCAAGATTTTCTATGGTGAGTGGCTTTAGCTTCCCTGGGAAATGGGAAGCAATTAACTCAGTCAATAATTATTGTCAAAAGTCCATTAAATGACAATAGGAATACAGCAATGGGAAAGCAAAAAACAAACAAAACCAAAAGCTAACATTCTACTGAACTGTCATCTAAGTGCAAAGTTGTGAAAATTTCCAAAATGTCACAGCCTTGAAAACCTTATGGAGCAATTCTGCTCTGTACATATGGGGTCACCATGAGTCAGAGTTGATTCAACGGCAACTAACAACAAAAACATTAGGAAAAGAGTAAAAGGGAATAGATGTTAGAAAAATTCAACATATGTTTGCCACAGTCGTTCCAAAAATTGCTATTAATTTTACACTATGATAAACCAAGCTAGTGAGAAATATTTCAAAGCCATCCTACCGGTATTATCAAACACATTTGTTTTTAATGTCTCACTTAGAATAAAAAGTATAATAAAGATGATGTCTTATTGGGGGAATTAGAATAACCATACTTTTATGCAAATAACATGCCCCTTCTATGTTTTTTTGCCAAACATGCCCTCCCCCTGCGAGGTATTTTTGTATGCACTGCTATGCCAATTTTTTTTTTTTTAACAGCAACATGTAAAAAACAATTGGCATAGCAGTGCTTACAAAAATCTCTCTCTGAAGGAGGGCACAGCTGTCAAAAAAACTTAAGGGGTGCCTTTATTTGTGTACAAATACGATATAAATAAATTATTATGCTCTAAATTCATTTGAAATATCAATAATAAAATATTTAATTCAGTAAATATTGATATGTACTCATGTCAGCTTTGGCATGTGAGCTTTCTGATTGACAATCCATTTTAGTAAATTGACCTTTTATTTTTACCATTTTTGTAAATTGGTTTCTACATGTGCTACAATCTCTTACATCAGTTTAGTAGTTTGCTTCTGAATAATTAATTTTATTTTTCTCTTTGTAGTTAATGAGCCTTTCTCTAATGTTTATTTTTCTTTCCTTAACAAGCAATTATGAGGAATAAGATCACAAATTCAATCCAAAAAACAAGAAATAAGCAAGCAAAGTAATTTTGGCCTTCCCATTTTATTATTTGTGCTCTCATCTTACCACCACCACTCTCCCCCTGGAGCCAAAGCATCTTAACATGAATACAGACTTTAAAAAGCAGATATAGTTTTGTAAAGTTGTGGAACAACACTCATATATTACTGGTGGTAGTGTGTGTGTATGTGTATGTGTGTGTGTGTGTGTGTGTGTGTGTGTGTGTGAACTGGTTAAAACATTTCAGAAAACTTTTTGGCAGAAATTTAAATAGATATATACATTATGACCTGGCAATTTCACTGCTAGGAATATATGATAGAGAAAACTCTTGTGCTTATCATATCTCCTATCAAGAGATGCTAAAATAATTTTCTTAGAAATAGCTTGAAATTGTAAGCAACACACATTTTCTTCAAGCTTAGAATGGGTAAATAAACAGTATATTATGCAATAGAATAATATACAGCAAAGGACATAAATAGCCTACTGTTGCATGCATTAATGTGGTTGAACCTCAGAAATATAATGTGAAGGGAAAGGAGCAAGCCACACAAAAAGTCACGTGGTATTATACCATTATGTGAAAAACATAGAGATGAAAATAAACAGAATATTTGTAATATATATTGGAAAATACAATAAAGATAACTAAAGAAGTATTTAGACAGAATCAGAACAGTTATTAATTCTAGGAGATGAAAGAAGGGTGCACAGAATATTTTAAGATATTGGCAAAGTTCTGCTTTATAACCTCAGTGGTTTGTATATTAGTGTTTGTGTTTGCTGCTTGCTTTTATATTATTAAATCAGTAATACTATTATTATTAATGCTATTAAATTAGGAATACTATTATCATTACAATATCCATTTGGAGTCCATAGGAAAAATCTAGGACTCTCATTGACGTGAGTTTCAATATCTGAAACTTACATTGAGAGGAAGTTTTTCCAGGTTAGTGAGGTTGCTATACTATGTTTCTATTTTAACTACTTTCCAGTGAGCTCTTGACTTATGGTGACCCCATGCACAATGGAATAAAATGCCGAGTCCTGCACCATCCCCGTAATTGGTTGCGAATCCAACCGTTGTGATCCGTATGGTTTTCACTGGATGATTTTTGGAAGTAAAGCATCTGGGCTTTCTTCCTAGTTTGTCTTAGTCTGGAAGATCCACAGAAACCTGTTCAGCATCATAGCAACATGCAGGCCTCCACAGACAGACAGGTGGTGTCTGGGCATAAGATACATTAGCTGGGAATCAAACCTGGGTCTTCCACATGGAAGATGGGAACTCTATCACTGAACCACCAACGCCCCCATGCTATAATAATGCAGACTTTTTTTTGCACTCATTTCTATAATTTTGTTTAGATGTGAAAAAATAGCCTTTATTAGGGTTAAATTTTTCACTGATGCTCAATTTACAGAATCATTATTTGCAATAATAATCATCACATTCTATCTCATAATAGTAAGTTTCTTATAACCTAAGATCAAGAGAGGTCTTTGGTGCTTATATGTGTACTTATTTTCTAAACAAATTCCACAGCTTGTGAACTTTGGATACAAATGTTGTTCTCTTCATATCCCCCCCAGAAATAATTTTCTTCTTTCTGTCTTGCACAGTGGCATAAATGACTAATAACAGCTTATACTGTCCTACTTAGTTGTGTTTCAACTGAGACCCAAGTATAAAGGTCAAAAGATGAAAAGTAATGATTACTAGACACTAGGTGATCTATAATGAATGTGCAGGTTGGCATCAGAAATTTGCTAGTATTTCTGACACTGCATCCTTCTCATCTCCTAGGCTACATTTTGGTGGCATTTCATGATGGTGAGATCACGGTGAATGTGCAGAGAAAAAAAATATCAACAACTCTATTACTTGAATGAATTTCTCTCATTTTTATGTTGTTAGGTGCTGTTGAGTCGATTTTGACTCATAGCAACCCTATGTACAACAGAAAGAAACAGTACACAGTCCCACACCCTCCTCACAATCATTGTTATGTTTGAGCCCATTGTTGTAGCCACTGTGTCAATCCATCTCACTGAGGATCTTCCTCTTTTTTGCTGACCCTCTACTTTACCAGGCATGATGTCCTTCTCCAGGGACTGGTCTCTTCTGATAACATGTCCAAATTACACGAGATGAAATCTCTCCATCTTTGCTTCTAAGGAGCATTCTGGCTGTACTTCTTCCAAGAGAGATTTTTTCGTTCTTCTGGCAGTCCATTTTTATACTTATGCATAATTTTTCATTTTAGCTAGATTTAGAAATTTTACCCATGGGTAATTAAAGCTGGGAGAGATTAAGCCTAAAGTCAACTAATGATTGGTAAATCCACACAGTAAATCCAAATCCTGGACTGTAAATTCAACGTACATTTCCTAAGTATCTTCGTTTTAAAATCCACAGCACCTGTGTAACAAAATCTTCCCAACAAACCAAAACTATTCTACCTTACTTCGGTGATTCAGCTGTAATGTTTTCACTACGCACAGAACGAATAAAATGCTGATATTAATATCGCCACACAATAACACAGAAATGACCTTGAAAATAAGTTCTTGCTCTGAAAGTTCCTGCTTAACTAACCTAAAAATCTATCATTTTACAATACCCAAATTATTTGATGAATATTTAGAATACATTAACAGATATAAAGTTTGGAACAATTATAGTTTTATAAATAAAAACTCTTCTTATGCTTCAGTTAATTTTAATAACCACAATTCATAATAAGTGCAATACAGAGCTGGATTCTAATAAGTTAGATTCATGCTTTCTTGCCTTGGAACATTAAAAGGACATGAGGCAGGGGGTCGTTCATTAACATAGAGTGTAAGGTTTGGAATAGGAATCTGTTTATATGCATCTGCATTACACTACTGCACGTTACAGAATATATCTACTGATAGTGTTGTTGTCTGTACAGGTAAGAGAAAGTATGACGCATGAGTCAGTGTGGTTCTTTTTTTTTTTTTTTTAACTAGGAAGAAAAAAATGAGTCCCAATTTTTAGTAAGAATAATTGAATTAAATTCCAGTCTTTTTGTTTACTACTTCCCTAACTTTCTGGCTCCCGGTTTCCTTAACAATAAATTGATTTCATCCACTTCCCCTGTCTGTATGCCTCTGTGATTTGTTAAGTAAAAGCACTATATAAATGTTACAATTACTGTATATTCTGTTCTCTGTAATAATACATTAAAACTTAAAGTAAATGTAAAAGTATAGCTATATTTGAAATCTCTCTTCAAAAATAAATTTCAAAATAGTGTTTGGAAGAAAAAAGTAAATAATTAGAGAAATTGTAAAATGTTTAGAACTGGAAAATGTGAAACGATTCATTTCATTTCAAATCTTGCAAGATTCAACTAAACAGTATGTAGACGGAGGTGTACCACTACAAATAAAAATATTTTAACATCAAGTATACTGAAAATTACTAAGCCAATAATTCAAATCAATAAATTTTTTAAAAAAGAGGAATTAATAAAGATAATGCTATCGATTAATAAAATCGAAAGTAAAAAGAACAGTATGGAAGGCTACATTCACAGATAAACACCTATTGATATAGAAAGGTATAACTTATGGAGGGGACTATCTTTACTGAAACCAGAAAAAACATTTACTGTAGAGTCAATTCTGACTCATAGAGACCCCATGTGTGTCAGAGTAGAAGTGTGCTCAATAAGATTTTCAATGGTTGATTTTTTGGAAGTAAATTGCCAGATCTTTCTTTCCAAAAGTCTTTGGTTGGATTCCAACTGCCACCATGCAGGTTGGTAGCAGCACGCTTAACCACGTGCACCATCCAGGGTCTCCATTTTTATTGAAAACATGCTTTAAAGGAGTAAACTAAGAGAAACTGAGGAAACGCTTGTGTATAGTGGTTAAGAGTTTGTCTGCTTAACAAAAAGGTCAGCAGTTGGAATCCACCAGGTGCTCCTTGGAAACCCTATGTGGCAGTTCTACTCTGTCCTATAGCACTCGATGGCAACAGGGTTTTTTTTGTTTTTTGTTTTTTTTTAAAGAGAAACTGTGAGAGACCAGAGAGAGAGAGAAAACATGATTTATTTACTCAGTCAACAATTATTTACAGGACATTTTATATGTACCAGCCATTCTTGTAGGCACTTATTTATAACAGTTAAAAAAAAAAAAAAAAAACTCATAGAGCTTTTGTTGTAATAGAGAAATATGGTAAAACAAAATAAAAAGTAACTAATTGGCATATTAAAATGTAATGAATGTTATGAAAAAAAGTAAAGCAGAGAAAGGTGATAAGGTTTGCTTTGGGGTGGGCAGTAATAGAGATTGAAATTTTAAATAGAGTGATAAGAGCCTTTATCATTCTAAGTACTCATTGCCATCGAGTGGATTCTGACTTGTAGCGACCCTATAGGACAGAACAGAACTGCCTTATAGGGTTTCCAAGAAGCTGCTGGTGGATTCAAATTGTGGAGCTTTTGGTTAGCAGTCTGAGCTCCTAAATACTGTGCCACCAGAGCTCTATCTTTCTTAAGTCATATGAAAAACAGTACATTATCAATTTTGAGATTTCTCTAATTTTGTTCATTTTCTAAGCTGTGGAACAATTGCTATGTGTCATTTTTCCCAGTCTTATCAATTTTCGAACATTTTATTATGTTGTAGGTGAAAGTTGACACAGCAAATTAGTTTTCCATTCAACAATTCATACACAAATTGTTCTGTGACATTGGTTGTTCTCCCTGTACTCTCCACATTTCCATCCTGCCTTCCCTGTTTCCATCCCTCCAGTTTCCCCGCCCCTCCTCGCCTTCTTGTCTTTGCTTTTAGACAAATGTTTCCTATTTGGTCACGTATAGTTGATTATTCTAAGAAGCACATTGCTCATGAGTGTCACGTGTTACTGTTTATTTACAGGCCAATTTATTGTTTGGCTGAAAAGTCACCTCCAAGAGTGGCTTCAGTTCTAGATTAAAAGTGTGTCTCAGGGCGATAGTCTTGCAGTTCCTCCAGTCTCTATCAGTCCAGGAAGTCTGAACTTTTTTATGAATTAGAATTTGCTCTACAGTTTTATCCCATTCTAACTGGCACCCTCTGTTGCGTCCCTGGTCAGAGTGGTCAGCAGTAGTAACCAAGCATCATCTAGTTTTTCCCAGTCCTATGAACTTAAAAGACATTAGAACATTTTTTACTGTCTAATATAGCATGTTTCTGTATTCATTCCATAAAACCAAAGTTGATTTTGACCATGAATATTTTAATTCATGTATATTTTATAGATAGTATCTATCTATTGTTAAAAAAATCATATTAAACCAGTAATAGAAATTTATTGAAGTTTACTTAATATACTATTTGCAAATCTGGGTAATATTTCAACTAGAAAGTCAAAAATGTTCCAAACATGAGAGGAACTTCAAAAAAAAAATACCAAATCTTATCAGCACTGTCATGGAAAAAGAGCCAGAAGAGAACAATTTGTGGTCGGGAAGAATTTCATACAACATTCTCTTGAAGAACAATTAAAACAATTACCCTAAAACATAACTCCAAGTCTGACTTTGGAGTCTGTTTCCTGAAACTGATTGAATTCTTCAAAAGGGCACAATGCCCAAGGTAAAATAGTCTCACTAGTATATCTAGACCATTGTTTGACTCAAACGTGACTTCTTAGAAACCAGTTTCTTCAGTTTGAGGTTCAAAACGACATCTATAGGCAAATGACTTAGCTGGGTCACCACTATTCCATGGACTCAGCAATCTGGATTCCTGGAGAATTAAAAGAGATTCTCTCTATCTCTATCTATCTATCATCTATCTATCTATTATATCTCTATCCTCTTCTTTCCATAAATAAACATATTTTGTAAAAGTGACAAAGTAGTAAGGAACTCACCAATACATATTTTATTATGTTCACCCTTAAATTGAGTGACTGTTATGTATTTCTTTGTAGTGGAATCTAATCAATCAAGGATCTAAGTAATTTCACATAATATAGCTTTGTTTTCAGAATATAATCAATATAAAATAATTAAGTTGCCTGGCAGGATATTATTGCATTTTATATTTTGTATGTTTTTAAAAAGTGGATAATTCAAAAATAATTCCTCGGCATCTTCTAAGATAAGTACTTTCAATCTTCGGTAAAAAAAAAATCACGTCAAATAAAAGAAATTTAATGTCAATATAAATATGCAGAGGATCAATATCACTAATTGAATCAATCATCTTTTCTGCATTAAAGACATAAGCACTCATACTAGAAACTCTTAACCAAAACTCATTTTATTTGATAGATGTATACTGATGGATCAGTATTTTATTTAGGTAATGAAACACTAGATTGAGATACCATTGATGATTAATTGCTCTACCTAATTATCCCATAATTCTCATGTTTAACTTTATCATTATTACTTTACACTATTTTATTTAACTAAATATCTTTCAACTATAAGATCAGTTTCGTGAGGGTGGTATTTTTATCTTTGTGTATGCCCAGCATAGTGGCTAGTATGTGACAGTTTGACAATTATGCCATTAAGTGTTGTTACATGAATGTGCTACTGTATAATGGATTGACTAGATACCAGTGCATTTTAACACAAACCACACACAATAATTCATGAAAATGTATAAATTTGAAGCTGAAGATCACACAAAAGTTGCTGTAGCAGTACATTAACAGGCAACTGCCAGAAATTCAAGTTGGATTCAGATGAGAATGTGGAACGAGGGCTATTATTGCTGATGTCAGATGGATCCTGGATGAAAGCATAGACTATCAGAAAGATGTTTACCTGTGTTTTATGGACTATGCATAGATATTCAACTGTGTAGATTATGAAAAATTATGGATAACATTGTGAAGAACAGGAATTCCAGAACACTTAAATGAGGAATCTGTACACAGCAAGAGGCAGTCATCCAAAGAGAACAAGAGGATACTATGTGGTTTAAAGTCAGGAAAGATGTGTGTCAGGGTTGTATCCTTTCACCATACTTACACAATCTGTATGCTGAGCGAACAATCTGAGAAGCTGGAATATATGAAGAACGAGGCATCTGGATTGGAGGAAGACTCATTAACAGCCTGCATTATGCAGATGACACAACCTTGCTTGCTGAAAGTGAAGAGGACTTGAAGCACCCACTGATGAAGAGCAAAGACCAGAGCTATCAGTATCTATTACACCTCAACAGGAAGAAAGCAAAAATCCTCACAACTGGATCAATAAGCAAAATCATGATAAATGGAGAAATGATTGAAGTCATCAAGGATTTAATTTTACTTGGATTCAAAATCAACACCCATGGAAGCAGCAGTCAAGAAATCAAAAGGCACATTGCATTGGTCAACTCTGCTGCAAAAGACCTCTGTAGAGTGTTAAAAAGCAGATGTCACCTTGAAGACTAAGGTGCACCTGACCCATGCCTTGATGTTTTAAATTGCCTCATATGCATGTGAAAGCTGGACAATGAATAAGGAAGACCAAAGGAGAATTGGAGCCTTTGAATTATGGTGTTGTTGAAGAACATTGAATATACCATGGACTGTCAAAAGAATGAACAAATCTGTTTTGGAAGAAGTACAGCCAGAATGCTCCTTAGAAGTAAGTATGGCGAGACTATGTCTCACATACTTAGGACATGTTATCAGGAGGGACCAGTCCCTGGAGAAGGACATCATGCTTGGTAAAGTAAACCGTCAGCAAAAAAAAAGGAAGACCCTCAAAGAGATGGATTGACACAGTGGCTACAACAATGAGCTCAAGCACAACAAATATTGTGAAGATGGCACAGGACTGAGAAGTGTTTTGTTCTATTGTACACAGGGTCACTATTAGTTGGAACCAACTCGATGGCACCTAACAACAACAGCAACAGAATAGAGTTTGCAAAGTGAGAGAAAACATTTTGTTTCAAATTTACTATTAAAACTTTATTTTATATTTTAGCTAATATCAAAAAACAATAAAATTATTTTATGCATATATTCACACATATACAAACGTATATATACGTATTTGAAACCATCCCTAATGGTACTGAATCAATGCCCTGTAGCATAGAATCTGACAAATAGTAAACACTATCATTTGTTGACTAAGTGGATGAAAATCATTAAATCCATTAATCAAAGTGAAGTCTCTAACCCTAGATTCTCTGTCTCCTTAGATAAAACTATCTAGATAACTTATTCTTCTCCTATTTATATGGCTCATTTGGACCAAAAAGACACATCATGATAAATGGAGAAAAGATTGAAGTTGTCAAAGATTTCATTTTACTTGGATCCACAATTAATACCCATGGAAGCTGCAATCAAGGAATCAAACGACACACTGCGTTGGGCAAATCTGCTGCAAAAGACCTCTTTAAAGCGTTAAAAAGCAAAGATGTCACTTTGAGGACTAAGGTGTGCCTGACCCAAGCCACGGTGTTTTCAGTCACCTTATATGCATGCCAAAGCTAGACAATGAATTAGGAAGATTGAAGAAGAATTGACCCCTCTGAATTATGGTGTTGGTGAAGAATATTGAATATACCACGGACTGCCAAAAGAATGAACACATCTGTCTTGGAAGAAGTTTAGCCAGAATGATCATTAGAAATGAGGATGGTAGATTTTGTCTCATGTACTTTGGACATGTTATCAGGAGGGATCAGTCCCTGGAGAAGGACATCATGCTTGGTAAAATAGAGTGTCAGCGAAAAAGAGGAAGATCCTCAACCAAATGGATTGATACAGTGTCTACAAAAATGGACTTAAGGGTAACAACGATCATGAGGATTGCCCAGGAATTGGCAATGTTTTGTTCTGTTGTACAAAGCATCACTATGAGTCAGAACAGACTCAATGGCACCTAACAAAATTTACATGGCAGCTCTCAATTTAGGTGTTGGATTGTTGGTCCAATTTGGAAAATTCTTTTTAAGTTATATAATTTGCATTGGTAGGCCTACTTTCCATGAGGTGAAGCTTCATTATATAATCATTGTCTACTGCATTGATTCTTTTAAGCTTATTTTACTACATTCACCCATGAATTTAGTGACCCTTATGTATTCCTCTGTAGTGAATCTAATCAATCAAGGGTTTGAGTAATTTCACATAACTATGTTTCTTGAGTATAAGCAATTTAAAATAATTAAGTTGCCTGGCAGGATAAATATGACATCTTATATGTTGCAATATACTAGAAAATATTTTAAAATTTTGCCTATACCACAGTTTCCTTGAAAGAAAGAGAAAATAACTTTTCTGGAAACATCACTACTCTAATCAACTTCCTTTTGAAAAGTTTTGGTAGTTGTTAGGGAAATTTTCTCAAATTAAAAAAGAAAATTAGGATTTTAATTGGTAAAGTTGTGGTAATCAAACCCACTGCTGTTGAGGTGATTCTGACTCATAGCGACCCCATAGGAGTTTCAAGGCTGTAAATCTCTATGGAAGTAGATTGCCACATCTTTCTCCAAGAGAGTCACTGGTGGTTTTGAACCATCAACCTTTCATTTAGCAGTGGATTGCTTTAACCACTGCACCATCAGGACTCCTAGATTTGTGATAAAAACAGTATAAATAAATAACTTTTGAATAGCATTTTCAGCTTTCAAAGTGCACTTATTTAACTATGTAGTTTAATTCTCAAAATAACCTATGCAGATAGATGGAGAGGGATTTGAAAAAAAAAGAAAAAAGGAAAAGGAAACATTATTCTGAATGGCTCTGCCAGAGGCTTCTTCTGAAGTTGGAGCCAACTTTAAGTAAGTACACTGGCAGATTCCTGGAGTTCCAAAAGGTCTTCTAGAAACCGTGAAGGATTTGTAAAGGAGATTGCTGAAGTGTTGCTATTACTCTCCAGAATTCTATTTCTGACTGTGATGATTGCTGAATAATTTTTGCTCCTCAGTGGGCCCACAGTAGTATATGTTGGTCCCTCTCCAAGTCCTCAGGCTTAGGATACTAGGGGGAGACATGAATTTATTCATACTTGGCATTTCACCATCTGCTCTCATGCTTTTTGGCTTGGTCTGTTCACAATAACAAACTTTTCAGTAAGAAATTGCAGGGTTTGCAATGATTTCCTTGATCTACTTTTTAATCTCAGGATAATTTCTAGGGACTAGATCCTGAGCAGAGGAGCCCTGGTGGTGCAGTGGTTAAGCACCACCAGCCACTCCAGGAAAAAGATATGGCAGCCTGCTTCTGTAAAGATTTACATCCTTAGAACCTCTATGGGGCAGTTCTACTCTGTCCTATAGGGTCACTATGAGTTGAGATTGACTTGACAGCAATAGGTTTTTAGGACACAGTTAATGTCATTTATCCAGCAAAGGAGCAGTTCTTGTTTTCATTTCCCCATCACCTAGAATGCCCTTATTAAATATTTGTTGAATGAATGTTTTGCTTGATGGTTGCGTAAAGAGCAACAATTTCTTAGCAATCATTCCAAAGTTGGCATGTGGAAAGGATCCAGATGAAACTTGGTATCAATCTATCACCCAAATGTTTTCATAATAGTCTGGCTCATGAAGAGAACAGGATACAAGGAAAAGATTAGTCCAAAGGACTAATGGACCACAGCTACCAAGGCCTCCACCAGACTGAGTCCAGTATAGCTAGATGGTGCCCAGCTACCACCACTGACTGCTCTGACCAGGAGCACAACAGAGGGTTCTGGACAGAGCTGGAGAAGGACGTAGAACAAAATTCTAACTCACACACAAAAAAAACAGATTTACTGGCCTGAAGGAGACTGCAGAAACCCCGAGAGTATGGCCCCCAGACACCCTTTTAGTTCAGTGGTGAAGTCATCTCCGAGGTTCACCGTTCAGCCTGGGAGTGGACAGCCCCATAAAACCAAATGGGACTAATGAGGTATAGCAGTCCAAGGACAAGGGTCAGAAGGCAGACGGGGACAGGAAAGCTGGTGATAGGGAACCCAAGGTTGAGTGAGGATAGTGTTGATGTGTTGTGAGGTTGTTAACAATTGTCATAGGGCAACATGTGTACTAACTGTTAAATGAGAAACTATTTTGTTCAGGAAGCCTTTATCTAAAGTGAGAAAAGCAGCACAACTGGAAGAGCGTACTCAATGTCACTGAACTGTGCATGTAGAAGCTTTTGAAATGGTGTATCTTTGGCTATGTATATTTTCACTGAAAAGAAAAAAGGTCGAGAAGGGAGGAAAAAAAAAAGTCTGGCTCAGTCTCCAGAATATTTAACTGAATCAAATTTTTAACTGCTTTTTAACTTGCTTTTTCAAATGCATTTATTAATCTATGTATTTATTCCACAAATATATACTGAGTGCCTCTATATATTAGACACTGTGGAGCCCTGGTGGCAAAGTGGTTAAGAGCTTAGCTGCTAACCAAAAGTTTGGCAGTTCAATCCACCAGTTGCTCCTGAAAACCCTACGGGGCAGTTCTGCTTTGTCCTATATGGTCGATCACTATGAGTTGTAATCCACTCAAAGGCAACTGGTTTGGGCTTTTTTTTTGCTTTATGCTAAGACTGAAAAAAACAAAAGTCACTCCATATCAACAGTATATTGAATATTATTTGCTATATTTTATTATAAATTTAGCAATATCCAGATATTGTGCAGTCATTATCAAGACTGCCGAGCTTACCAATATCTTGAAGTTTGTTTGTTCTTAACGGCTTTAAAATACTTTGATTTTCTTTTTGAAATGGTATAGACCAAAAAAAAAGAAAAAAAGATTCCTGATGAAATTTTTATTTTTCCATTCAGATGTGTGACATCTTATAGCTTGGATCCAAAGGTCATACACTCTTTATCATATGAACATATGCAATCAATACTTTACCTTAATTAAAGTTACCTTGGTTGGCCTTTGTTCTATAAAGACTTAATCTTGAGGTTTAAAGCTGGTCTTGTTGACAGTAAGTAATAAACAAAAATGGGTTTGAAATATATTAAACAAAATTTTGAAAAGGTAGCATAGAAGAGAATCCATTTTAGAAGTGGAATTTACCTTTAATAGCATCTGATGCAACCCTTCCATTCCCACTTCTTTCTATAGAGGAGAAAACATAGATTCAAGAAGATAAAGCAATTTGCCAAAATCAGTTAGTAGCAGAACATGACTTATAGCTCAAGTATTCTAAAATTAAATCCAATATTTAAACAGACTGAGTTGCCTTCCTTGCAATGTATTTGTCATTTTTAGGCTGCCCAAAACTCGTCCTCTCACCCTACTCCTAACTTCTCCTCAATTCCCAGATCTTCATTTTGGGGAATTCCTCATTATAAGGTCTTCTCAGTGGAGTAATTCCAGCAGTCCTTTGTCCATTGTCTCCCACAATGAAAGCACAGAGGATGCAATCATTCCTTTAATTAGTCACAGATATTTTCAGGGAACAGGAATAGGAAGGCAACTGTAAATCTGATGCAAACTACAAATATTGTGTAACTTTAATAAATGATACAAGATAAAAGTAACTTTTTGGTTGTCAGATTCAGTGCACAGCAGTGCTCTCAGATTCCAATAGCCAACATTGGGCCAGATGGTTACTTTGAAAGGGCTCATGCATGTGAAAGAATGTAATTTACATTGCCAACATCAGAACCTCTCTTGGTTCCTGCTCATATTACAAGCAGGGAAAACTAACCTCCTGTGGAATCCATAGATCCCACCCTCCAAATTACTTTTAATCTTCTCTCCTCTCCTCCTCGTCTCTCGGCCTCTCCCCTCCCCTCCCCTCTTCTCCTTTTCCTTCCCTTCCTTTTTCTTCTCCTCCTCTTCTTTCTTCTTCTTCTCATCCTTCTCTTCCAAATTCTCTGCTTATTTCTCCTTTTTATCCTCTTCTCCTCTCTCTCTCTTTGATAGGGTCCAAGTCAAATGTGTCTTAAAATATTTCTTTTATTAACACTAAAGTAATAATAATAAAATAAAAGCAAAAAATAAGATAGTGTGTGCTTGATTGCAACTCCCTCAACACAAAGTCTCTGTGTATTAACTTTTTCCTTTCTTGAAATCATACTTTTTTTTCTGATTTTACAGAAAACATTGTTTTCAATAAGTAACCTGGGAGAACAAACATTATGTCATAATAAAGAACCAGGCAGCAGAAGCAGTATATTATAATAAAGATGAAGTTCATTCATTATTTATTTTCAGTATAAACATTTTTAATTTGTTCAGAATGTTATCCATGGACATTTGTTAAGTATGCAGTGTATGCTGAGTTTGTTCTCAGATGGAGATGTGAATAGAAGGTAGATGAGGGCAGAAGTTCCTAATGCAAATTCTAAGTTATCTTTCTGTCAACAGCAAGAGTATTATTGGAATCAGAAAAAAGACATTAATGCCCAGCAGGAATTTTTTAGTGAAGTCTCATGTGATAATTTTCAAGAATAAGGATTATCTGGGATGCTCAAAACTATGCCAAGTTCAACTGGATGTCTAGCATTCCAGTCTACAAGTAAAAATAAATAAATAAACAGCCATGATTCAGGATACAGCAATTGTACAATATACATAGTAGATAAAACTACAATGTTCATGGGCTCATGTGTGGTATAATAATGTATCAGTGAGAATTTAGAATAAGAGGAGAATAATGGGTAGAGAAGAAGTAGTTACCTCTTTGTTTTTGTCTTATCAGTGTACAAGGAGACTCTTCATACTGTCTAGGCACAATCTTTTCCTATTTAGGTTCAGGAACAACCATCTCTTTATATTCTTCATTGTTAAGTGCACCATATCTGGCTAATTTCAGATTCCCATTGTGAGGAAAAAGTTAGCAATGTTATTATTACTTGCAATTCCATGACTCTTTGGAATCTGCTTGCTTTTAAACAATACAGACATCTATGCCTCTGCAGTTCCATAAAAATATTTATTTAATGCTGTATATGTCATTTCTTATGACTCAACTCCATCCACTGTGCTACTAGGAATAATGGATTCCAATGACTTTCTCAAAGATGGTAATTATGCTTCTTTGATGTTAATAAGAAATGCAATTCTTATCCAGATCATGGAAGATAATGTGAATGATAATTTCCTTTCTAATTATGTTAAATTTACTACTGTGGATTTTATAGTGTAAAGGAGCACATTTTCCATCCCTGTCTTCCCTTGAACTTTTTAGACTGTGATCACTTAATTCTTAAAATGTGATCTCTAATGTTGTCTATATCTCTTCCTTCCACATACCACCCCTAGCAAGGAGGATAGACAAGGGGCCCATTGGTAGAACAAGAAAAGCAGTATCATTTGCACAGGGAATATCTCATCCTTGTCTGATATGCTTAAGAACCACACAACAGAGCATGAGTTTACCGTATGAATCAGAGGCAACAGAGGAAATCTATTGGAAGGACCTATTGGAGTTGTGGAGTGAACATCCTTAAAAGACATTGAAAGAAGCATAGCCACCAAGGACAAAACATGAAGCCTACAGATGGGGTGGCAAAAATACCCTGAGTGTCAACAGTTGAGGGTACACAGGTTAAAGGATTTCTCCCATTACCTCCACTGGCCTGAGATGTGGTAGACCTGAGTCAGCATCACAGTCAAATTAGCAGTAAAAAAAAAAAAAAAGTATATATATATATATATATGTGTATGCTCTGGCTTGTGGGAATGATCTTCATCAGGCTCCCCTCCTGGGACAAGGGCTCAGCTACAGGGCCCAGGAGAACCCGTGGCACAAGATTCAGAGCTCCTTAGTGCATCTGTTCACCACAAGGAGTGTGTGGGATGGTGCAGGAATGGGTGTGGTAGAGGATCAGAGAGTGCCCTGAAGGGGAGAAATGGAAACAGGATTCACAAGGGCCCAGACTGAGATCAGAGTGCCCCACTGAGATGGCACATCTGGCTTCAGGAGTCCCACACACTAAATAGGAACTTAAATAACTTTGAGGCAGGTGTTTCTATTGACTAGTATCCACAGGGTATCACATCTGGACTTAAGGCACCTTTTCTGAATGGTACCAGGATCTGGTAGTCAAAGTGGAAAATTTCTAGGAAGGCACTCTGAATAAGGGGATAGTGGGCATAAAGTTGGTTCAAGGGCCAATTTTCATTGGTCTAAGAGTGGTACTACTCTGTAGAATATATTATAGATAAATGTTTTGGTATTTTGGGATATGGATTTTTTTCTCTTGCTTTTTTTTTTTCCTTTTCACTTGTCTATGCCAGGAAATTTGGAAGACAGTTGCCTGGTCAACAACTGGAAGAGATCCATATTTGTGCCCATTCCAAAGAAACGTGATCCCACAGAATGCAGAAATTATCTAACATATTAACTGATATCACACACAACTAAAATTTTGCTGAAGACAATTGAAACAGTTGCAGCAGTGCATCCACAGGGAACTGCAGAAATTCAAGTCAGATTCAGAAGAGAAGGTGGAACCAGGGATATCATTACTGATGTCAGATGGACCTTGGCTGAAAGCAAAGAATACCAGAAAGATGTTTACCTGTTTTTTATTGACTATGCAAAGGCATTCAACTGTGTGGATCATAACAAATTATGGATAACATTGAGAAGAATGGGAATTCCAGAACACTTAATTGTGCTCATGTGGAACCTGTACATGGAACAAGAGGCAGTTGCTCAAACAGGACAATGGGATAGTGAATGGTTTAAAATCAGAAAAGTGTGTATGAGGGTTGTATCATTTCATCATACTTATTCAGTCTGTATGCTGAGCAAATAATCTGAGAAACTGGACTATATGAAGAAGAATGTGGCATCAAGATTGGAGGAAGACTCATTAACAACCTACGATATGCAGATGACACAATCTTTCTTGGTGAAAGCAAAGAGGACTTGAAGCACTTACTGATGAAGATCAAGGACTACAGCCTTCAGTATGGATTGCACCTCAACATAAAGAAAACAAAAATCCTCACAACTCGACCAATAAGCAACATCATGATAAATGGAGAAAATATTGAACTTATCAAGGATTTCATTTTACTTGGATCCACAATCAATGTCCATAGAAGCAGCAGTCAAGAAATCAAAAGATGTATTGCATTGTGCAAATCTGTTACATAGTACCTAGTTATTTTATTTTCCAATTATAATCTGACACAACTCAAGCAATCTTTCAACAATTCACAATTTAAAGTGTATGGTTACTATTTCAATTGCCTTATCTACAAATCATGAAAAATCAGCTTTGTTAGGAACCACCAGATGTCATTTAGCCTAACCTCCCCACAGATAAGGATTACTTCTCTTAATGCTTGTTTCATTCAAGTGCATGTCTGTTCATGGTATGACAGTTTTCAAAAATCTCAGAGTGAAAACGCTTCCTGTTCCTTTTTTATTAGTATAATAACCTCTCCTTCTACAATATGTTTCCTGCAGCATCATATTCGTTTCTTATAAGGATTCTAAAAGGAAGCTTACTACAGAATAGTATTTTTTCACATTTTTTCAGTCTTGCAGCATCAAAATTTCTCCTTCTACAATTCTACAAAACACTTCTCCAGTTTCAGAGTACTAAACTCAACACGGTAGGTTTAAACATCTATTTCATAATTTGTACAAACATTTTTGTATATTTTCATCTATAAGATGCTTCTGGGTGTTTTATAAGTTAGGCGCTGGCTATGTATGTTCAGACAAAGCAAAATACTTCAAATATTATTTTTAAAAATGTCATTTTTAATTCAATTTGTGATTGTTATATGTTGTTGTTGTTAGGTGCCATCAAGTCGATTCTGACTGATAGCAACCCTATGCACCACAGAACAAAACACTGCCCAGTCCTGTGCCATGCTCACAATCATTATTATGCTTGAGCCCATTGTTGCAGCCACTGTGTCACTCCATCTCGTTGAGGGTCTTCCTCTTGCTGTATAGAACAATTGAAACAAAAATTCTTTTCCATATATTTGCTCTTTTAGATAGTTCCCTTTCATCAATTTAGGTAATCTGTGGGCTAATTGTGTCTATTTTTTATCTGCTTGAAACATGTTATATGTATATCTGGATGAATAAGTTATTAAGACACAATCTCAAATGCTCAGTTACTGAGTGGACAAGAGACACCATTGATCATAAAAGCCTCAGACCATATAGAAGTCTTAGTAAAACTGATCTGGTTTCAACACATATCTGTTTCATTTACTTGAGAAAATGACCAAGCTATTTAACTTACAGATGTTGATTCCACACTGTCATTCTGTTTTTTTTCAGTATATTAGAGGTCATTCTACTGTTATTCAGGTAGATGTTTGCTGTAAAAACTGTATTCAGAACTTGAAGATGTTAGACTAGAAAGCATAGTCATTAAATTACTGACAAAATTAATTTGGATGAGATGGTTGGCACCTTGGAGAATAAGATAAAAATTTTAATAACCTGACAAGCAGAAGTGTGGGAGGATGTCAACAAGATAAGTTTTAGTATCGAGGTCAAAGGAAGCTAACTAACCCAAGAGGAAAAACAACTGACAAATATAAGAACAGAAAATGATATTTGCAGAGATGTCACAAAAATAATAATGCAAAAAACTATAAGAGTCATATTAGAGCACAGTAATATATGCCACTTATATGTGTTGTTTAACCTGTTTTACAAATAAACAAAAGGCAATTTTTACAATTAGTAACTACAATATTTGATTAAAAATAACTCTGTTGATTTATTTCTATTTAACTGCACGTACGAGTAGCTGATTCATCCATCCTTTTTTCTTAGCATTCATTCATTCATTTATATTTTTATGCTTATATGTCTACATTTAGTCAGCAAATATGTATTAAATGCAAACTTTCTTATTTATTTTTTTATTTTTTAATTGTACTTCAGGTGAAGGCTTACAGAACAAATAGTTTCTCATGAAACAGAAGTACATGTGTTGTTTTATGACATTGGTTAACAACCCCACAACAT